>NC_135915.1:4218797-4346297 GCF_964194155.1 Cetorhinus maximus
TATGCAACTCCAACATGGCCTCCCTAATTTTCTAATCTACGCCTCGACTGATTAAGGCAAGTGTCCCAAATGCCTTGTTCACCACCCCAATAACATGCCACTCCGCCTTCAGTTATCAATGAACACGCACGCCAAGGTCCCTTTGTTCCACAGAAATTCCTATTGTCATGCCGTTCATTGAATGCTTCCTTGTAAAATTACTCCTTCCAAAGCGTATCACCTCAGACATTTCAGGGTTAAATCCATCTGCAAATTATCTGCTCATTTGACCATCCCATCTATTTTTTACTGTAGACCTAGACACTCAACCTCACGTTTAAACACCCGGCCAAACATTGTCATCTCTCTCTCTCTTTCACTTTCGCTCTCGCCCAATGTCATGCACTCTGCCTCCCTCCTTCTCCCTCTTTCATTCTCTCATTCTCTCTGCCCGTCTCTCTGTCTCTCTCTCTGCATCATCCTCTCTTTCTCTCCCAGAAAATCTCTCTATTTCTCCCTTTCGATTGCCCTCCGTCTTTCAGCTCTCTCTATTTTTCTGTGTCTCTGACCATGTATCTGTGTGTACGTGCGTCTCCTTTTCTGTCCTGTGCCTCTCACACTTTAAACTTTTCTTTCTCTCTTTCTCTCCATTTCTCTATCTCTCTCTTTTGTCTGTGAGTATGTGTTTTTGTCCGTGTGTGTATCTCTGTTTGTGTGTCTGTCGGAGGGTCTCTATCACTCACTCTCACCTTCCTCTGTCCCTTTCAATCTGTGTGAGTATCTCTGTGTTTCTCTTCACTTCTCTTGCTTTCGTTCGCTGTCACTCTCCCTCTACCTGCCTTTCTGCATTTATGTCTGTCTGTCTCTCTATCTGTTTCTCTGTCTGTTTACCTATCTATCTGTCTATGTGTCCATTTCTCTAGATATTTATATCTGCCTTTTTGTATTTCTCTCTCATTCTCTCCCTCTCTATTTCCCTCTTTCTCTCTTCCCCTCTTGCACACTCGCTCTTTTTTATCTCTCTCTCTCTTTCTCTCTCCCTCTTTATCTGTGCCTCTTTCTCTGCGTCTCTGTCTCTCACTCTTTCTTTGTCACTCTTTGGCTCTTGCTGTCTCTTTCCTTTCATCTTTGCTCTCTCAATGTCTTTCTCCCCCTCTCTCTCTGGCTATCTCTCCCTCTGCGTGTCTATCTCTGTCCATGGCCTCCTGGCTTCAGTGTCTTATTGCAGGCATTTATTTTAAATCGACAAAGAGAAAGGAAGAATCGACTCTTCAGAATGGAGAAGGAATTGGAACTCTGACCCGTCGAGGAGCTAAGTACTAATAATAGTGATAATAATTAAATGAAAAATGAGTATCAGCTTCCTGTTAAGCAGGCAATATTGTTGCGCATGTGCAGTCGGTTAACTCTCCCAGAGTGCAGTGCGGCCCTGCACACTGATTAGAGGGCTTTCCCATCCGCGGGTGACTGTGGGAGAAGCACCCGCCTTTGCACTATCATCAATTAGGACAAATAGAAATCCTTAAGGTGAGTAATGAATTAAGTAATTGGGACAATGAGGTGGCCATTCGGGCTTTGGAGTCAGTCTGGCATCCAATAAGATCATGGTTGCATTTCTGCCTGAAAACACTCATCTTCACACACATCCACACACACAAACAGAGTCACTCCCAGACGCTCGGGATATTAACGTGCATAAAACACACACAAACAAAAAATACATGCACATAAAACATACAAACCCACACACACAAACACACACACACACATAGACAAACACAGGATAAGATTGAGCAAATGTGTATGTGTGTGTGTGAGAGTGCGGGGCAAATATATTACATTGTATCTGAGAGCCTGTGAGTTGTGTGTATGTGATGGAACGCGTGCGAGGGAGAGCTTGTGAGTCAGTATGACTCTGACTTTGTGTATTTGTGATTCAGGAAGAATGTGTTTATGTGTCTGTATGAGTGCGTTAATAGTGTCTGCGTAAGTGTGCGTCATTTTGAGATTGCGAAATTGAGTTTGTAATGTGAAAGAGTGCGTGATTGTGTGAATGCGTTACTGTGTATGGTTGGGCAGCAGGGTGTGTGGCATTTAGAGTGTTGAGAGAATGTGTGAATGTGCGTGTTAGTGACAGTATTAGAGAGGGAGAGTGTTTCTGAATGTGTTTGCGATTGCCTGTTGATGCACATGAGTGCTTCTCTGCAAGAGTTGGTGAGTGAGTGTGATATGTGAATGCGTACAAGTGTGAGAGCTGAGAGGTTTTTGTGAGGGTTTGTGAGTAAGTATGTGAATCTGTGTGTCTGCCTGCTTCTGAGAGATAGAGATTGAGAGTATCAATGTGTGTGAGACATTGGCAATATGATATTGTAACTGTGTGACAGAATCTGTGTGTGTGTGCATGTTGGATTGTGTCTGCGTGCATGTGTGTCTGAGTCTGTGTGAGTGAAAGTGTGCGTGAGGGTAAAAGAGAATGTGTGGCATTGTGACAGTGTGATATTGAATGAGTATTTGATTCTGGGAGTGTGCGTGTGTGACAGAGTGAGTGTCTGCTTGAGATTAATGTGTGCATGCTTCTGTGAATGTGTGTGATGAAGTGAGTGAATGCCTGTGCCTGTGAGAGAAAAAATGTGGAATACAGAGTGTCTGTGTTTGTCTGCCTGTGTGAGTGTGTGCATGTTCTGTGTGTGAGTGAGAGAGAGAGAAAGATATATAGAGAGAGATGTGGACAGTGTGGGTTGCGTGAGCATGAGATTTCATGAAAATGTGTGAGAGAGAATGTGTGTGTGAGTGTGTGGGGAAAAGTTTGAGTGTACGTCAGTATATGATTGTGTGTGTGTATGTGTTTTTGTGAGACAGAGAATGCGTGATATGTTCACAGTGTCAGATTGAGTGAGCTTGACATTTGAATGCGTGAGAGAAAATGTGTCTGTGAGTGGGTGTGTGTGAGGGTGAATGTATGTGGGCCAGTGTGGGTGTATGATACTATAACTGAGTGCAGGCGAGAGAGTGCATATGTTTGAGAAAGTTTGTTTGACAATTTAATAGTGTGAGATCCAGTGAACATCTATGGCTGCGTGTTATTGTGTGTGTGTTTGTGTATTTGCGTGTGTCTGTGTCTGTGTGTGTAATTGAGTGAGTATATGTTTGTGTATCTGTGTGTGTGTGGGTTTGGAGAGAAGCCTGGATTGTCCACGCTGGGCTTGAGTGTTCTCATTCCTTTACCTATTTTTTGTTCATGAGCACACTCCCTATATTCAGGGGGACGGCCCAGGCTGGGTCTATATGACCCAGAAGCTTGCGCACACAGGGAGTAATCAGTCTTTGCCCGAGTGCTTGTGAGCCTCGTCTCAGAAGAGTCCCTGGATGCTTCTCTTTTTCCCTTCACACACACCCCGATTGCAAAGCTTTGCTTTCGCCAAACGACATGTTGGGCGTCCCATTCAGCTACATATCGCTGGAGAGTTAACTTCAGCGATGTGACTGCTGCTGGAGTGTTCATCCGAGCGATGTGACTGTTGCTGGAGAGAACACCCGAGCTATGTAATTACTGCTGGAGAGACCACCCGAGCTATGTAACTACTGCTGGAGAGAACACCCGAGCTATGTAAATATTGCTGGAGAGAACACCCAAGCGATGTAACTACTGCTGGAGAGACCACCCGAGCCATGTAACTACTGCTGGATAGACCACCCAAGCGATGTAGAAACTGCTGGAGAGACCACCCGAGTGATGTGACTGCTGCTGGGGAGACCAAACGATCGATGCGACAACTGCTGGAGGGTCCATTTGTGCGATGGCTGATATAATCAGCAGCATATGGTGCTCAGGAAACAACCATCCCCAAAAGTTCTCAATCGTTCCCAATGTCCATGAGCTCTTCCTGGCCTCCATCCTGTTTAGTCCTGAAAAGTTGGTTCGTGCATGTTCCGGACCGGCGAAATTTCACGCTTTCAAGTGCATGGGGCAGGCGTTTGTGTCATCAACAGCATTCATTTTTACCAGTTAACAAATCGTGAACGTATTTTTAATTGAAATTATTACCTAATGCAAACAGTTATTTTGTAAGACGTATTTTTTTTCCAAAGTAATGTAATATTTGTGCCTTTACTGTTGCAAATTTGCGAAGATAAAATTTGCAGTCCACTTTCTGTGTGCATTAGAACGGAAACCTTTTACGGAATGGGCCGTTTTATGCTTGACATACCTCAGCGTCTCCGAATATCTTAATCCAGTCGTGTAACTGACATTCATAAGACAGGTCTTTGACTACTGAAGACCTGGCTATTTCCTTGTTTTCCTATTCAAAATTTACTAACTTTATATTTCATGGCATTGAGCTTATTTCAGAGCTGGAAAACGTTAGGCAATGAAGAGGCTTAAGACAGGGCGAAGACAGGATGAGATGGACACAATGAACGTCTGTGATAAATTGGAGAAAGGAGAGTGGAAACTGTAAAACTTTAGTTTTCCAAAAAATGATATACTTTATTCATCAAACATGTTAAGGTGCAATACATGATTGTTTCATAATGGCAAAATAATGCGGATGCTGAAAATCTGAAGCAAAAAAAAATATGCTTGGAAACTCAGCAGGTCTGACAGCATCTTTGGAGAGAAAGACAATATTAGTGTATCGACTCCGCATGACTACTTTTGGGAGCATTGAAGTAGAGTCATACGGACTCGAAACTGTAACTCAGTCTTTCTCTTCACACATTCTGTCAGACCTGTTGAGTTTTTCCAGCTTTTTTTTTGTATTTTGTACATGACTGTTCCACTTTGACTAATAATGTATTAACGTTCAATCTCTTTTGATGCAGCATGCGTCACTCTGATAATTTTAAACACACATACAAACTGGTTAGGCTTATAATTCTCATTTCACAACAAGCACTGCCTTGTACATTTTTTTACACAGTGATCAAATTGATGGCAGAACATTAATAAGGTTTTTCCTAAATAAACAAAAATACAATGTGTACTGGAACAACAATCTCTCTCTCTCTCTTTCTCTCTCTCTTTCACTCTCTCTCTCTCTCCCACACATACAGGAAACAAACAGGCTGACAGACACAGGCAGCTACACAAAACAGACTGACCCTCAGCGCTCTCCCACTGTAGGATGCTGTTATGTTCACATGGCACAGAAACACATTGCGTACACACACACACATACACACACACATACACCGATCGACAGACAGAGAGACGTGCGCTCTCTATCTCACACACACGCACATATATAAAGGGACACAGACGGACAGGTGGGCAGATACATAAATAGATGCGTGCACTCCGATAGGCACGCACAAACATACACAAACATACGCACACGAACACAAAAATCATGCATACAGACAGCCACACACACAGGCGGACATATACTCAAATGTGCACCTACGCACATATACGCATGCACGTACATATAGACGGACAGGCACTCAGACAGACACAGACGCACACAGCCACGGACATACGCACAAACACAAAGACACACACATACACATTGTCACAAACATTCGCACACAAAGACGGACAGAAACTTAAATAGACATATTTACTCACACACTCAAATACACACACGCACACACAACCTCACCTTCAGCAATCTCCCTCGGCTGGGGTTTATCATAACCGCGGCCGCACAAGCACACACACACACAAACACACACACACACACACACACACCCAAACACACACACACACAAACACGCACACACACACACACGCACAAACACACACGCACACACACACAGACACAAACAAATAGATGCTAAATAATTAATATAAATTATACACTCTAGCATAAATTGACATTTGGTTGCTAAGTTGGGCTTCAGACCCTATGCAGAGGAATACAATTGTGCGTGTTGCTTTTATTGGACATAATAACTAATCCACAGGTTATAATGTTCGATCTGACGTGTAAAAGTTAACTTGTTAGCCAACACACAGACGGGTAAATTTAGTGTAAATCGTGAATTGATCATGATAACTAATATTAAGGATATAAAGTAAAGCTAATTGTTCTATTGGTCTTGAAAACATTCCATGGGTAGAAAAGAAAGGTATAACGGTATTTCAGCTGATAAGCAACTAAATCAGAAGATTGCTGAACTGTGAGGAGAATAGAATAGCATTTCCAACGGGCATGGACAAGTTAGTGGAATGGATAGGCAGGTGGGAGGTGAAGTTCAACACAAATAGATGCGAAATGATTTATTTTAGTAGCGAGAACATGAGGAGAGACAGCACAAAATGGAGGATACATCTCTGAAGGGGGTATGAGCAGAGGGACAAACCATTGAAGGTGGCAGTATATTTTGAGAAATCAGTAACTAAAGCAAGGCTGTATTTATCGTAAAATAAAGTATAAGTGCAAGGAATTTAGTTCAACTTGTATAAATCACTAGTTTGGACTCTAGTTGAAGTATTATGTCGAGCTCTGGGCAAGGAATGTGAATTTCCTGTATAGAGGACAGATAAGCTTCACGAGAATGTTTCCAGGTTTGAGGTGGACAATTAAAGGAATTGGTGTTGGGTCCTTTGCTGTTTGTGGTATATATAAACGATTTAGAATTGAATGTAGGATGGTTGATCATTAAGTTCACGAATGACACGAATTTTGGTGGTGTGGAAAATAGTCCATAGGATCGCCCCAGATTAAAGGAGGATATAGATACGCTGGTCAGATGGGCTGATCATTGGCAACTGTAATTTAACCCGGATAAGTGTGAGGTGATTCTCTTGTGCAGGACAAGCAAAGCACCGGAGTACACAATGAATTGTACCTGGGAAGAGCCGAGGATCAGAAGGTCCTGGGTGTGCATATCCTCAGGTCCCTTAAGGTAGCGGAACATGTAGATAAGCTGGTTAAGAAGACATAAGGGGTAATTGCCGATATTAGATGATGCATAGAGTATAAGAGCAGGGAGGTTATTCTTGAACTGTATAAAACTCTGGTTAGGCCACAGCTAGAGTATTTGGTGCAGTTCTGGAATCCGCATTAAGGGAAGGATGTCATTCCACTAGAGAGAGTTCAGAGGAGTTTTACCAGGATGTTGCCTGGACTGGAGAGCAATAGTTATGAAGCGATGTTATATAGACTGGGTTTTGTTTCCCTGGAGGAGAGCAGATTGAAGGAGGACATGACTGAGTGTATAGAATTATGAGGTGCATAGATGGGGTAGTCAGGAAGGAGCTCATCCCCTTGGTGGAGGGATCCATAACCAGTGGGCATAGCTTTAAGGTGAGGGGGAGGAGGTTTAGTGGGGATGTGAGGAATATTTCTTTCACCCAGAGGGTGTTGGGCATCTGGAACTCACTGCCTGAAAGGGTGGTTGAATGAGAAACCCTCATAACATGTAAGATATGTTTGGATGTGCCCTTGCGATGCCGTGGCGCACAATTCTATAGGCCTGGTGCTGGACAATGTGTTGACAATAGATAAGTACTTGTCCTTCCGGCGCAGATTCGATGGGCCGAGAAAGGGCATTTTTCAGTGCTGTAGACCCCTTTGACTCTTTGAATCTGAGTTAGGATTGTTTTCCTTGAAGAAGAGAAGGCTGAGAGGAGATTTGATGTGTCTATTTAGAATCATGAGTGACCCTTATTAAACAAGGGGAAAGGGTTCATTTTCTTGAAAGCACTCAGGGTGAGGAAGCTCAGTATTAAGGTCATCAGGAAAAGAAACACTGATAACATTAACTATTATGTTTTCACACAGCGATTGTTTTGGATCTGTAAAACAGTGACTGAGAGCTGGTGGAGGCAGTTTCAAATGAAGCATTCGTTCGGGAATTTGACTGTTATCTGTAAATGAATAAAATGCTGGTTATGGGGTGAAGGCTGGAGAATAGAACTTGGTGCGTTCCTCATTGAGAGATTCGGTGCAGATACGATGATCCAAATGGCCGCCTTCAACTTGCTAACAGTTCTGTGATTCTGTTATTTAACTTTTTCCTTCCTCTTCCCTGTGTTCCTCCTATTACAATCTCTGAATTTCTGCCTTTTGGTTCCAGCTTTAATTAGAATCAGTGAAATATAGTTGCACTGCCGTAATTCCCAGTGCCCCTCCCACCCGCTTTAAAGATCGTTGACCAACCTCCAGCCAGGATCACGCGTAATGACGTCATGACGGTGGGTTGTTGGTGACCTTTTGCGAATCGAAGCAATTGGGCCGAATTTCGATTGGCCAATGATCTGCAAGGAACTCAGCCATTGGCTTACGCTGCTGTCAATCGGCAAGTGGGCAGGGATAGGTTTTGCTGAGGTGAGCAAGGCTTTTGGCCGGATTTTGAAGCGGTGTTTTCATTACTCCAGGAAATTCCAGGGCTGTTGCATCTCTCCGATTGGATATTAGAGCTGTCACTCTCATGCTGCTACGCACCAATCGAGCAAGGCAGGTGCCCTCACACCTTCGGGACTCTCCATTTGTTTGAGGAGTTATCAGTCAAATATTGAACGTTATGATTGAACGAAACTCCGCGCTCGATGGTGGGAATTGCTTTGAGGTGTCTGATTAATTAAAGTGCTGACCAAAGCAGTCGGAGCTTACTGATTGGCTGATGGAGCTGTCCGTGATGGTGTTCAGCTCCCTGATGGGCTGACATTTCTGTGGTCATTGGTGAAGATCGCTGATTGGCTGAACTATCTGTGAGTCACTGGTTGCAGCAAAGTGATTGGATGAAGCTGATGCCAGTCAGCTGTTGGAATGAACTGTTTGGCTGAACTAAAACAGAATTACCTCGAAAAAATCAGCAGGTCTGGCAGCATCGGCGGAGAAGAAAGGAGTTGACGTTTCGAGTCCTCATGACCCTTCAACAGAACCTTTTGTTTTGGATTTCCAGCATCAGCAGTTTAGTGTGTTTATCATTATGTTTGGCTGAACTGTCTATCAGTCAGCAGTTGCCGCTCCCTGATTGGTAGAGATGAATGTCGGCGCACAGGAAGAATACCCTGACTGTCCCACGTGACTATGAGCAAAATGGCTGCAGCTACCTGAATGGATGAAGCGACTGTCAGTCAGCCGGTAGGTCACTTTGGCTCAGGTAGCTGTCATTCAGCGAGCGGTTCTCCCTGATTGGATGAGGTGGCTGTGCATGAGCATCTGATGCTGCTCCATTGGCTGCCGCGCCTGTCAGTTATGGGGCTGATTGCCCTGATTGGCACAAGCAGCTGTAAGTTAGCGGCGGCGATCCCTGATTGGCTGAGGCGAGTGTCAGTCAGCATGTGGAGCTTCCTCATTGGCGGTAGCGCCTGTCCGTCAGTGGCCGGAAATCTCTGATTGGCTGAGGTGTCTGTCAGTCAGTTTTTTTTCGTCATTAATTGAATCATTGATGTAACCGGATAATTCACCGCCTTCTTCATCTGCTCTCGGAACTTGGACTGAGTCACAGCGTAAATAAATGTGTTTGTGCAGCAACTTAATTTCAGCAGCATAAACCCGACCTTTTGTAAGATATATTCAGGTTCGGTGAGGTAAATTAACTCTCGCACATCAATATAGAAGAATTTTATAACATACACTGACCACAGGAGGATGAAGGTGACGGTTATGGTGAAGAGTAAAATCATAGACTTCCTCCTGCTCTCCATCTCTGGGTCACTGCGATTCTCTCCCTTACTCTGAGCCCTCAGTCGCTTCCGGACTCGACTGGTCACTAAAATGTGTCTGACAGTCAGAGCGTTGATCAACACAATTAATCCGAATGGGAGCAAAGGGGTTAAAACCGACTGAAACCAGTTAAATCCAACCCATCCAGGATTAGTAAAAACGCTTGTCTTTGCCACACAGCCCCATGGTACATTGTTAATTATCTGTCCAGGTTCCAGTGTGAAGAACTGGGGTATGTTTTTTAAACCGAGGAGGATGCCAGTTGTCGCTAGCACCACAGCCGCTGTTTTCCCGGTGCAATATTCTGTTTTCAGCTTCTGGCAACGAATGGCCACAAATCGATCAAAAGAGAAAGTGACGGTGAACCAGACAGAACAGTCCATGGCTGCAACCTGCAGAACAGCGCGAACACGGCACACAGGAGTGAGCTCCAGGAAACTCAGTGGGATATAATAATACATGATCTTGTTCAGTATGACGTTTGTTATAATGCCCAGTAGATCCGCCGTTGCCATGGCCACCAGGTAGCGAGTGGTGCAGGTGGAGAGGCCACACTTTCCTTGCGACAGGATCACAATTCCCACTAAATTAGCTGTCAGAGAGAGGGGAGAAGGGCCTGGTAATTAATGATTAAACATTCTCTGTGTCTGATCCTGAAAGTGAGGTCAGGATCTAAGCACCAAAACAGAGTTTGGTCACAGGAGGACAGGCAGGCGAGTGGCTGGTGAGTATTTCAGCTTTTAG
Organism: Cetorhinus maximus; assembly: GCF_964194155.1. NCBI lineage: Eukaryota > Metazoa > Chordata > Chondrichthyes > Lamniformes > Cetorhinidae > Cetorhinus > Cetorhinus maximus. The sequence continues at coordinate 4,229,141 of NC_135915.1, forward strand.
CTTTGTTCTTAGATTGAAATTATCAGTTGAGTTACAATTACTTGTTGATTATTATTAAATTTAGTAATTTAAGGATAGGGGGAAATTAAACATACAATAAAGGCGAAACAACAATAAAGAGCCAGACGTGAGTGGGTGTTTAAAGAGCAGGAGTTTACCTGTGAGGGAGAGGCGCGGCTGTTTAAAGAGCGAGAGTGGAGCAGGTGCATATAGATCAGGAGTTTACCTGTGAGGGAGCAGAGTGGCTGTTTAACGAGCGATAGCGGAGTTTACTAAGGACAATTTGACATGAACAGTCACAGTCCGTGAAGGAGTGGTGACTGGGGCCAAGTATTCCACTCTGATTAATAACCCACACTCAGGGTGATTTTCCTATGACTCCCACTAAATATTCCTTCAGAGATTTTGCCTTCCCTAAGGTCTATTTTAATATTGCACAATTTTCCACTGAATACTAGGATTAATTCATCAGAGAGCCTAAGAGGTACAAGCAAAGGTTTATTTTCATTTGACAAAATTGAATAAAGCCGCAGAGACATTCAATACATTTTAATTCAGCAAATTATATCGGTAATTCAGTGTGTCTATGATAGTGAGCACCAGATCAGCATGTAATATTTTCAGTCACAGTTTCAAATGAGAGAGCCGCTCACATACAGATTTAGACAACGTCAATATGTATGGTCACTCACCAGGAACACCTACAACAGCAAGGATTGTGTAGAAGATTTTCTTAGCCTCATCAATTTGTTCCATCGTTTCAGTGCGAAGTGATGTTCCGCTTTATGCTGCTGGTAATCTCTCTGTCTTAAACGCTGAGGTGATACACTCACAAAGCCTTTAATTTATCCCCTGTGGCATCACCTCAGGGAAGTTGAAATTGCAACATTGTTCAAATTGTTTTTTAAAATATATGAACAAACAGATGATGACTTTGTGTTTAGTGATACAAAATGTTTACTTTTAAATGGAGATCCCAGGATCCAAGGACTGGACTCTACGTATCAAATTAATTAACTAATAAAAGAAACAAGAGCTGTATTCACCCGGATAATATGCTGTCTCAATCACCATCAGTCCCTCATCTAGATCTCCTATTGTTTCAGTGATATCCGTCACTTGACTGTTACCATGTTAGAGTGCTTCTCTCCACGCTGTTCTATTACACCCTGTGGTGTAACTGTCCTCCTTAACTGTGGGCATTCAGTTGTGCGATTAGAGTGGGTTAATGGTCACAATTTATTACTAAATTCAACTAATAAAATATCTGGAAATATTCAAAATCCCTCAAAAACTGATTCCACACCACAATCAAACGTGAATCTATCTCACTATTAATCTATCTCTCTCTCTCTCTCTCTCTCTCCCCAGCTACCTGTCTCTCTTTTTCTCCGTGCACATCTCACTCCCTCCCTTTTGCTATGTCTCTCCCTTTCCTCCTCTGTCTCTTTTGAACTCGTTCTCTGTCTCTCTGTTATTTACGCTCACTTTCTCTCTACCTCGTTCTTCCTCTCTCTTTCTCTCTCTCTGCCTCTCGCTCATCCTGTCTGTTTTTCTTCCCTCTCAATTCCCCACTCTCTCTTTCTGGCCCACTCTCTCTCTCTATCTGTCTCTCTATCCTTTTGTTTCCATCTCCCTCACTCTGTCTGTCTGTCTGTCTATCTCTCTCTCTCTGAATTTGTGTTTCTCTCTTTCTTTCCCTCTCTCTCTGTCTCTGTCAATCTATCTCTCTCCACCTCTCTCGCTAACTTTCTATACTTTTCTGACTCTCTCTGAATCTGCACCTCTCTCGCTGTGTCTCCATCTCTCACACTTCCCTTCACGCTGTATCACTCTCGCTGCCTCTTTCTCTTCCTCTTTACTCTCTCTGTCTCTCTAACCCACACTTTCTCTCTATCTCTCCCTCTGCGTGTCAATCCCTGTCTCTTGCTGTACCTCACCCTCTCGCCCTCCTTCTCAGTCACTCTCTCTTTGTCTCTCTGTTCTCTTTCCTTCTTTCACTTTCTCCTATCTCTATTCCTCGCTTGATAAACTTCCCTTTGTCTGTTTCATTGCCTGTCTCCCTATTTCTGCCTCTTTGTTGCCTCTGCTTGTCTGCTAGTCTATTCCTCTATCTTTCCCTTTCTTTTTTTTTCTGTCACTTTCTCTCTCCCTCTCTCTCCTTCTCTCGCTCTCTTCCTCCCTCTCTCTCTCTCACACCGTGTCTCACTCTCTCTCTCTTTGCCTCTCTGTCTTTTCTCTCCCCTTCTCTCTTTTGCATGTCTATCTCTCTCTTTCTGTCTCTCTGTGTCTCTCCCGCTATTTATCTAACTCTCCCTCTCTCCTCCTCCCTATCACTCCCTCCCTTTCTCCTTCCCTCTCGCCCTATGTAACACATCTGTCTCTCTCCGCCTCTTACTCTCTTAATTTATCTGCCTCTCGCCCTCTCTCTATCTCTCTGCCTCACCCACTCTTTCTCTCCCATCAACTCTCTCCTTTTGTCCTTTCGACCGCCCTGTCTCTCTCAGCCCTCTCTGTCTCTTTCCGTGTCAGTGTCTGTGTGTTTGTGTGTCTGTGTGTGTGTGTTTCTCTGTCTCTCACGCCCGAACCTTCCCTTTGTCTCTTTCTGTCCTTCTATCTCTCTCTCTCCTTCTATCAGTCTATCACTCACTCTCTCTGTCTCTTTCTCTCTCTGTCTCTCTCTCTCTCTGTCTCGCTCTCACACTTTGTATCCAACCCTGTCTCTCTCTATGCCTCTATTGCTCTTTTCTCTGCACCTCCTTTTCAACGTCTCTCTCTGTCTCTCTGCATCTCTCCCCCCTCACTCCCTCTCTCTCTCTCTCTCAATCCCTCTCGCTGTGTCTCTAAATCTCACTCGCTCCATCTCTCTCTGTCTCCTCAACTCAATACATTTACGCATCTCTCTCTATTCTCTTTCTCTCACTATCTCTATCCCTCTCTCTCAATCTCTCTCTCTCTCACACTCTCAATCTCTCTAGATCCATGTCACACACTATGCCTCTCTACTTCTCCATCTTTCAGTCTCTCATTCACTCTGTCTTTCTCCCTCCCTGCCTCCCCCTCTCTTTCTCTCCCAGCAACTCTATATTTTTCTCCCATTCGATCTCCTTCTCTCTCTTAGACCTCTCTCTCTCTCTTTCTGTGTGGGTGCCTCCGTTAGTGGGTGTACGTGTTTCTCTCTCTGATTCCTCTGCCTCTCACAACCTAAAATGCAATTTGTCTTCTTCTCTCCATTTCTCGCTCTCTCTTACTCACACACACTGAATGTGCATGTGTGTCATTGCGTCTCTCTCTAACGTTTCTCCTTCTCTTTCAATCTCTGTGTGTACCTATGTTTGTCTTTCTGCCTCTCTTGCTCTCCGTCTCAGTTCCATTCCCTCAAACTGACATTCAGTCTGTCTGCCTGTTATCTATCTATCTATGTCTATTATCTACCTGTCATTCTATCTATCTATCTATCTATCTATCTATCTATCTATCTATCTATCTATCTATCTATCTATCTATCTATCTATCTATCTATCTATCTATCTATCTATCTATCTATCTATCTATCTATCTATCTATCTATCTATCTATCTATCTATCTATCTATCTATCTATCTATCTATCTATCTATCTATCTATCTATCTATCTATCTATCTATCTATCTATCTATCTATCTATCTATCTATCTATCTATCTATCTATCTATCTATCTATCTATCTATCTATCTATCTATCTATCTATCTATCTATCTATCTATCTATCTATCTATCTATCTATCTATCTATCTATCTATCTATCTGTCTGTCTGTCTGTCTGTCTGTCTGTCTGTCTGTCTGTCTGTCTCTCTGTCTGTCTATCTGTCTGTCTATCTATCTGTCTATCTATCTGTCTATCTATCTATCTATCTGTCTATCTATCTATCTATCTGTCTATCTATCTATCTGTCTATCTATCTATCTATCTATCTATCTATCTATCTATCTATCTATCTATCTATCTATCTATCTATCTATCTATCTATCTATCTATCTATCTATCTATCTATCTATCTATCTATCTACCTATCTATCTATCTATCTATCTATCTATCTATCTATCTATCTATCTATCTATCTATCTATCTATCTATCTATCTATCTATCTATCTATCTATCTATCTATCTATCTATCTATCTATCTATCTATCTATCTATCTATCTATCTATCTGTCTGTCTATCTATCTATCTATCTATCTATCTATCTATCTATCTATCTATCTATCTATCTATCTATCTATCTATCTATCTATCTATCTATCTATCTATCTATCTATCTATCTATCTATCTATCTATCTATCTATCTCACTGTCTATTTGTGTATCTGCCTACCTGTCTGTCTGCCTGTCCATCTGCCTTCCTGCCTGCCTACCTGTCATCCAATCTATTAATTTATCTATCTATCGTTGTCTTTATGTTTCACTGCCTTCTCCCTTTCTCTCTCTGCCACTCTGTCTCTTTGTCTCTCTGCCCTCTCAAACACTCTGCTTGTCTGTTTGTGTCTCCCAATTTCTCTCTCTCTCTCTCTCTCTCTCTCTCTCTCTCTCTCTCTCTCTCTGTGTCTCTTTCACCCTGTCTCTATCTCTCACTCTTTCCCTCTCGCTCTATGGCTCACGCTGTCTCTTGCTCTTTCACATTACTCTCTCTATGTCTCTCCCTCCCTTTCTCTCGCCCTCTCTCTCTCTGCCACTCTGTCTCTCTGTCTCTCTCCCCTCCTGCACACTGTGTTTGTCTGGCTGCCTCTCCCAATTTATCTCTCTCTCTCTCTGTGTCTCTCTCACCCTGTCTCTATCTCTCACAATTTCCCTCTCGCTCTATGGTTCACGCTGTCTCTTGCTCTTCCTCGTTACTCTTTCTATGTCTCTCCCTCCCTCTCTTTCTCTCTATCTCCCTTCTGCACATTTATCTCTCTCTTTCTGCCTCAGTCTCCCGCCCACCTTCTCAGTCGATCTCTCTCTTTCTCTTTCTGTTCTCTTTCCCTCTTCCAACCTCGCTTTCTTTCTCTTTCTCACTTGCTAAACATTGCTTTCACTATTTCAGTGTCTATCTCTGCCTCTGCTACTCTGCCTCTGCCTGTCTGTGTGTCTCTTCCTCTCCCCTTCCCTTTCTTTCATTTTCTCTCGATCTCTTTCTCTCCAACTCTCTCTCTCTGTCTATCTCTCACGTTGTACTCTCTGTCTCATTTTCTCTCAGCCTGTCTCTCACAATGTCTGCCTAACTCTGTCTCTTTCGATGCCTCTGTCCCTCTCGCTCTCTCTCTCTCCATTTCTCGACCTGTGTTGCTTTGTCTCCAACTCTCAATCTCTCCTCCTCCCACTGTCACCCTCTCTCAGTGCGCTTCCCCCTCTCTCTCTAAGATCTCTCTCTCTCACTCACTCTCTCAGAATCACAGAAGCATAGAACCACAGTGCAGAAGAAGCCCTTCGGCCCATCGAGTCAGCACCGAAACGTGAGAAACACGTGACCTACCTACCTAATCCCATTTGCCAGCACTTGGCCCATAGCGCTGAATGTTATGACGTGCCAAGTGTTCATCCATGTACTTTTTAAAGGCTGTGAGACAACCCGCCTCCTCCACCCTCCCAGGCAATGCATTCCAGACCGTCGCAACCCTCTGTGAAAAAAAAAAAGTTTTTCCTCACATCCCCTCTAAATCTTTTGCCCCTCACATTGAACCTATGCCCGCTTGTGACTGACCCTTCAACTAAGGGTAACAGCTGCTCCCTATGCACCCTGTCCATGCCACGCAACATCGGGTACACGTCGATCAGGTGGGCCCTCAGTCTTCTCTGCTCCAATGAAAACAACCAAAGCGCATCCAACCTCTCTTCATAGCTTAAATGTTTCATCCCAGGCAACTTCCTCGTGAATCCCCTCTGCACCCCATCCAGTGCAATGACATCCTTCCTATAATGTAGCGACCAGAACTGCACACAGTACCACAGTACTCCAGCTGTGGACTCACCAAGGTTCTATGCAACTCCAACATGACCTCCCTAATTTTGTAATCTATGCCTCGATTGATGAAGGCAAGTGTCCCAAATGCCTTTTTCACAACCCCACCAACATGCCCCTCCGCCTTCAGAAATCAATGGACACGCACGCCAAGGTCACTTTGTTCCTCAGAAATTCCTAGTGTCATGCCGTTCATTGAATGCTTCCTTGTAAAATTACTCCTTCAAACGCGTATCACCTCAGACATTTCAGGTTTAAATCCAACTGCCAATTATCTGCTCATTTGGCCATCCCATCTATTTTTTACTGTAGACCTAGACACTCAACCTCACGTTTAAACACCCGGCCAAACATTGTCATCTCTCTCTCTCTCTTTCACTTTAGCTCTCGCCCTCTGTAATGCACTCTGCCTCCCTCCTTCTCCCTCTTTCACTCACTCATTCTCTCTGCCCGTCTCTCTATCTCTCTCTTTGGCATCCTTTCTTTCTCTCCCAGAAAATCTCTCTATTTCTCCCTTTCGATCGCCCTACCCCTTTCAGCTCTCTCTCTCTTTTTCTGTGTTTGTGACCACGTGTCTGTGTGTACGTGCGTCTCCTTTTCTGTCCTCTGCCTTCACACTTTAAAATTTCCTTTCTCTCTTTCTCTCCATTTCTGACTCTCTCTTTTGTCTGTGGTTATGTGTGTTTGTCCGTGTGTGTATCCGTGTTTGTGTGTGTGTCGGAGGGTCTCTATCACTCACTCTCACATTTCTCTTTCCCTCTCAATCTGTGTGAGTATTTCTGTGTTTCGGTTGACTTCTCTTGCTTTCCTTCGCTGTCACACTCCCTCTATCTGCCTTTCTGCATTAATGTCTGTCTGTCTCTCTATCTGTTTCTCTGTTTGTCTATCTATCTCTCTGTTTATGTGTCCATCTATCTAGATATTTATCTCTGTTTTTTTCTATTTCTCTCTCACTCTCTCCCTCTCTATTTCCCTCTTTCTCTCTAGCACACTCGCTCTTTTTTATCTCTCTCTCTCTCTTTCCCTCTCCCCCTCTTTATCAGTGCCTATTTCTCTGTGTCTCTATGTCTCACTCTTTCTTTGTCACTCTTTGGCTCTTGCTGTCTCTTTCCTTTCATCTTTGCTCTCTCAATGTCATTCTCCCCCTCTCTCTCTGTCTACCTCTCCCTCTGCGTGTCGATCTCTGTCCATGGCCTCCTGGCTTCAGTGTTTTATTGCAGGCATTTATTTTAAAACGACAAAGAGAAAGGAATAATCGACTCTTCAGAATGGAGAAGGAACTGGAACTCTGACCCGTCGAGTAGCTAAATAATAATAATTGTGATAATAATTAAATGAAAAATGTGTATCAGCTTCCTGTTAAGCAGGCAATATTGTTGGCCATGTGCAGTCGGTTCACTCTCCCAGAGTTTAGTGCGGCCCTGCTCACTGATAGATGGCTTTCCCATCTGTGGGCGACTGTGGGAGCAGCGCTCGCCATTGCACTATCACCAAATAGGACAAATATAAATCCTTAAGGTGAGTAATGAATTAAGTAATTGGGACAATGAAGTGGCCATTCGGGCATTGGAGTCAGTCCGGCATCCAGTAAGATCATGGTTGAATTTCTGCCTGAAAACACTCATCTTCACACACCCCCACACACACAAACAGAGTCACTCCCACACGCTCGGGATATTAACGTGCATAAAACACACACAAACAAAAAACACATCCACATAAAACATAAAAACCCACACACACAAACACACACACACACATAGACAAACACTGGATAAGATTGAGTAAATGTGTATGTGTGTGTGTGAGAGTGCGGTGCAAATATATTACTTTGTATCTGAGAGCCTGTGAGTGTGTGTGTGTGTGTGTGTGTGATGGAGAGCGTGCGAGGGAGAGCTTGTGAGTCAGTATGACTATGACTTTGTGTATTTTTGATTCAGGAAGTATGTGTCTGTATGAGTGCGTTAATAGTGTCTGCGTAAGAGTGTGTCATTTTGAGATTGCAAAATTGAGTTTGTAATGTGAAAGAGTGCGTGATTGTGTGAATGCGTTACTGTGTATGGTGGGGCAGCAGGGTGTGTGACATTTAGAGTTTTGAGAGAATGTGTGAATGTGCGTGTTAGTGAGAGTATTTGAGAGGGAGTGTGTTTCTGAATGTGTTTGCAATTGCCTGTTGATGCACATGACTGCTTCTCTGCAAGAGTTGGTGAGTGAGTGTGATATGTGAATGCGTACAAATGTGAGAGCTGAGCGGTTTTGTGAGTAAGTATTTGAATCTGTGTGTCTGCCTGCTTGTGAGAGATAGAGAGTGAGATTGTCAATGTGTGTGAGACATTGACTTTATGATATTGTGACTGTGTGCCAGAATCTGTGTGTGTGTGCAAGTTCGTTGTGTCTGCATGCATGTGTGTCTGAGACTGTGTGAGTGAAAGTGTGTGCGAGGGTGAAAGAGAATGTGTGGCATTGTGACAGTGTGATATTGAATGAGTATTTGATTCTGGGAGTGTGCGTATGTGACAGAGTAAGTGTGTTCTTGAGATTAATGTGTGAGTGCTTCTGTGAATGTGTGTGATGAAGTGTGTGAATGCCTGTGTCTGTGATAGAAAAAAAGTGGAATAAAGAGTGTCTGTGATTGTCTGCCTGTGTGAGTGTGTGCATGTTGTGTGTGTGAGTGAGAGAGAGAAAGCTATATAGAGAGAGATGTGGACAGATTGGGTTGTGTGAGCATGAGATTTCATGAAAATGTGTGAGAGAGAATGTGTGTGTGTGTGTGTGGGAATAAGTGTGAGTGTACGTCAGTATATGATTGTCTGTGTGTGTGTTTTCGTGAGACAGAGAATGCCTGATATTTTCACAGTGTCAGATTGAGTGAGCTTGGAATTTGAATGCGTGAGTGAAAATGTGTCTGTGAGTGGGTGTGTGTGAGGGTGAGTGTATGAGGGTCAGGGTGAGTGTATCTTACTGTGACTGAGTGCAGGCGAGAGAGTGCATATGTTTGAGAAAGTGTGTTTGACCATTTAATAGTGTGAGATCGAGTGAACATCTATGGCTGTGTGTTATTGCGTGCTTGTTTGTGTATGTGTGTGTGTGTGTGGTTGTGTGTGTAATTGAGTGAGTATGTGTTTGTGTATCTCTGTGTGTGTGGGTTTGAGAGAGAAGCCGGGATTGTCCACGCTGGGCTTGAGTGTTCTCATTCCTGTTCCTATTTTTTGTTCATGAGCATACTCCCTATATTCAGGGGGACAGCCCAGGCTGGGTCTATACCACCCAGAAGCTTGTGCACACAGGGAGCAATCAGTCTTTGCCCGAGTGCTTGTGAACCTCGTGTGAGAAGCCTTCTCTGGATGCTTGCCATTTGCCCTTCACACACGCCCCGATTGCAAAGCTTTGATTTAGCCAAACGGCATCCCCCGGGTCCACATTAGCTGTATATCCCTGGAGAGCTCACCTCAGCGTTGTGACTGCTGCTGGAGAGACCACCCGACCGATGTGACTGCTGCTGGAGAGTCCATCCGAGCGATGTGACTGTTGCTGGAGAGACCACCCAAGCGATGTAACTACTGCTGGATAGACTTGCCGAGCTATGTAGCTACTGCTGGAGAGACCACCTGAGTGATGTGACTGCTGCTGGGGAGACCAAACTATCAATGCGACAACTGCTGGAGGGTCCATTGGAGCGATGACTGATATAATCGGCAGCATATGGTGCTCAGGAAACGACCATCTCCAAAGTTCTCAATCGTTCCCCATGTCCATGAGCTCTTTCAGGCCTCCATCCTGTTTAGTCCTGAAAAGTTGGTCCGTGCATGTTCCGGACCGGCGCGATTTCACGCTTTCAAGCGTGTGGGACGGGCAATCGGTGGCTGGGAGGGCGGTAATTGGACAGAATCGGTTGAAACTGGCATGTTACACTACAAATATGGACTTTTCATTCTAATATGCGAAAGACATTCTTATCTATATCGTTACAAATTTACTAGTCAGAATGAGTTCATGTATTTGTGCAGGTGTAAAAAAGATTAATTTCAAAATGCCGTAAAACCCCATTGAAAATTATTAAATTCATACGAAATGAAGGATTCCATTCGGATACCCTTGTTGCTGTCCCCATAATTATTTCCTGTAGCTTAAATGTGTCCCATGTTGAACGATTAATTTGCAAACAGCGTGTATAAATCCTGCAGTCTGGCAGCATCAGTTGTGCCTCTGGTAGAATTACGCATGGATTCCTTCTCTTTTTGGTTCAAGATCAATATCTACATTTTTCGATATGTAAGTTTTGAAATCCAAGAATTCGAAGTGTTTACAAGCTTTGAACGGAAGATATCTTTGTAAGAATGACACACGTTCACAAACACTTACTTGAGAAATTCTGCTCAGTTCTCCAGGACTGAGTTCCATGAATTTGGCTAAAGTTTGCTGCAAGGATAGCGATCTGCCCTCGGCATTATGTACATCCAAAGTTATACATTTGGTAGCTTAGTATTTGAGGACATCATCGATGATGTTGCTTTCCAAACATCACGAAAGAAAACGTTTCAGTGTTTTCGAATCATATGATGTCCAAACAGATTAGCTGCAGTTTGTTTGCAGTCTCCTCCCTCTTAATAAGCTGCTGATTGGTCTAACAGCTTTTCTGTTTCTGTTGTCGAAAGTTTTCATTTTTACCAATTAATAAATTGTGAACGTATTTTGATATGAAATCATTATCTAATGCAAACAGTTATTTTGTAAGACGTAGTTTAATTCCAAATTAACGTTATATTTGTGCCTTTACTGCGGCAAATTTGCGAAGATAAAATTTGCAATCCACTTTCTGTGTGCATTAGAACGGAAACCTTTTACCGAATGGGCCGTTTTAAGCTTGGCATACCTCAGCGTCTCAAAATGTCTTAATCCAGTCCGGTAACTGACATTTATAAGACACGTCTTTGACTACTGAAGACCTGGCTCTTTCCTTGTATTTCTATTCAAAACTTACTGACTTTATATTTCATGTCATTGAGCTTACTTCAGATCTGGAAAACGTTAGGCAATTAAGAGGTTTAAGACAGGGCGAAGACGGGTGGAAATGGGCACAATGCATGTCTGTGATAAATTGGAGAAAGGACAATGGAAACTGTTTAAAACTTTAGTTTTCCAAATAATTGTATACTTTATTCATCAAACATGTTAAGGTGCAGTACATGACTGTTCCATAATGGCAAAATAATGTGGATGCTGAAAATCTGAATCAAAAAAAAATGCTGGGAAACTCAGCAGGTCTGACAGCATCTGTGAAGAGAAAGACAATATTAGTCTATCGACTCAGCATGACTACTCTTGGGGCCTCTGAAGAAGAGTCATACGGACTCGAAAGTTTAACTCAGTCTTTCTCTCCACACATTCTGTCAGACCTGTTGAGTTTTTCCAGCATTTTTTTGTCTTTTGTAAATGACTGTTCCACTTTGACTAATAGTGTATTAACGTTCAATCTCTTTTGATGCAATATGCGTTAATCTGATAATGTTAAATACACATACAAACTGGTTAGGCTTATAATTAGCATTTCACAGCAAGCACTGCCTTGTACTTTTATTACACAGAGATCAGATTGATTGCTGAACATTAACAAGGTATATCCTAAAAAAAAATATCGTGTGTACTGCAACAACAATTTATCTCTCTCTCTCTCTCACTTGTTCACTCTCTCTCACTCTCACTAATTCACTCTCTCTCTCTCACTCTTTAACTCTCTCTCTCTCTCTCTCCCACACACACACAGAGGAAGACGAACAGGCTGACAGACACAGACACCTGCACAAAACAGACCCACCTTCAGTGCTTTCCCACTGTAGGATGCTGTCATGCTCACATGGCACAGAAACACATTGCGTACACACACACAGATCGACAGACAGAGAGATATACTCTCTCTCTCACTCACACACACACACACACACACACACACACACACACATATAGAGAGACAGAAATGTACAGGCGAACAGATACATAAAGAGATGCATGCACTCAGATAGGCACGCACAAACATACACAAACACATACACACACGCACACTAAAATCATACATGCAGACAGCCACACACACAGGCAGACATATCCTCAAATACGCACCCTGCACATATACACACGCACGTAGACATATATGGACAGGCACTCAGACAGGCACAGACGCACACAGCCACAGACATACGCACAAACACACACAAACACACACACAAACACATAGACATTGTCACAAACATTCGCACACACAGACGGTCAGAAACATAAATAGACATATTTACTCACACAGTCAAAAACACACACGCAGAAACAACCTCATCTTCAGCAATCTCCCTCGGCTGGGGTTTATCGTGACTGCAGGCGCACACACACACACACAGACAAACACACACACACACACACACACACACAAACACACACACAAACACACACACACATACAAGCACACACACAAACACACACACACACACAAACACACACAGACACTCACACACACACACACACACACACCCAAACAAACACACACACAAACACACGCACACACAAACACAAAAACACACACAAACACACACGCACACAAACAAATAGATGCTAAATAATTAAGATCAATTATACACTTTAGCATAAACTGACATTTGGTTGCTAAGTTGGGCTTGAGACCCTATGCAGAGGAATACAATTCTACGTGTTGCTTTTATTGGGCATGATAACTGTTCCACAGGTTATAATGTTCGATCTGACTTGTAAAAGTTAACTTGTTAGCCAACACACAGACGGGTAAATTGAGTGTAAATCGTGAATTGGTCATGATAACTAATATTAAGGATATAAAGTAAAGCTAATTGTTGTATTGGTCTTGAAAACATTACAAGGGAGAAAATAAATATATATCGGTATTTCAGCTGATAAGCAACTAAATCAGAAGATTTCTGAATTGTGAAGAGGATAGAATAGAATTTCCAAAGGGCATGGACAAGTTAATGTAATGGATAGGCAGGTGGAAGATGAAGTTCAATACAAATAGATGCGAAATGATTCATTGTAGCAGCGAGAACATGAGGAGAGAGAGCACAAAATGGAGGATACATCTCTGAAGGGGGTATGAGCAGAAGGACAAGCCATTGAAGGTGGCAGTATATTTTGAGAAATCAGTAACTAAAGCAAGGCTGTATTTATCGTAAAATAGAGTATAAGTGCAAGGAAGTTATTTCAACTTGTATAAATGAATAGTTTGGACTCTAGTTGAAGTATTACGTTGAGATCTGGGCAGGGAATGTGAAGTTACTCTATAGAGGACAGATAAGCTTCACGAGAATATTTCCAGATTTGAGCTTGGAGAAGTTACAGGGATTGGTGTTGGGTCCCGTGCTGTTTGTGGTATATATAAACGATTTGGAACTGAATGTAGATTGGTTGATCATTATGTTCGCGCGAATGACACGAATATTGGTGGTGTGGAAAATAGTGCATAGGATTGACCGAGATTAAAGAAGGATATAGACACGCTGGTCAGATGGGCTGATCATTAGTAAATGTAATTTAAATGAATAAGTGTGAGGTGATTCACTTGTGCAGGACAAGCAAAGCACGGTAGTACACGATGAATTCTACCTGGGAAGAGCCGAGGATCAGAGGGACCTGGGTGTGCATATCCACCGGTCCGTTACGGTAGCGGAACATGTAGATAAACTGCTTAAGAAGACATATGGGATACTTGCCAATATTAGATGAGTCATAGAGTATAAGAGCAGTGAGGTTATGCTTGAACTGTATAAAACGCTGGGCAGGCCACAGCTAGAGTATTAGGTGCAGTTCTGGAATCCGCATTATGGGAAGGATGTCATTCCACTAGAGAGAGTACAGAGGAGATTTACCAGGATGTTGCCTGGACTGGAGAGTAATACTTATGAAGTGATATTATATAGACTGGGTTTTGTTTCCCTGGAGGATAGCAGATTGAAGGGGGACAAGACTGAGTGTATAGAATTATGAGGTGCATAGATGGGATAGACAGGAAGGAGCTCATCCCCTTGGTGGAGGGATCCATAACCAGTGGACATAGATTTAAGGTAAGGGGCAGGAGGTTTATTGGGGATGTGAGGAATATTTTTTTCACCCAGAGGGTGTTGGGCATCTGAAACTCACTGCCTGAAAGGGTGGGTGAATCAAAAACCCTCATAATATGTTAGATATGTTTGGATATGCACTTGCGATGCCATGGCATATTGGGTATGGACCTGGTGCTGGACAATGTGTTTAGAATAGATAAGTAGTTGTCTGACCTGCGCTGATTCGATGGGCCGAAAAGGGCCTTTTTCTTTGCTGTAGGCCCCTATGACTCAATGAATCTAAGTTAGGATTGTTTTCCTTGAAGGTGAGAAGGCTGAGAGGATATTTGATCTGGCTGTTTAGAATCTTGAGTGATCCTTATTAAACAAGGGGAAAGGGTTCATTTTTGTGAAAGCACTCGGGGTGACGAAGCTCAGTATTAAGGTCATCAGGAAAAGAAGCACTGATCACATTAACTATTATGTTTTCACACAGCGAGTTTTTTGGATCTGTAAAACAGTGACTGAGAGGTGGTGGAGGCAGGTTGAAATGAAGCATTCATTCGGGAATTAGACTGTTATCTGAAAATGAAGAAAGTGCAGGTTATGGGGAGAAGGCGGGAGAATAGAACTTTGTGAGTTGCTCATTCAAAGATTCGGTGCAGACACGATGGGCCAAATGGCCGCCTTCAACTTGCTAACAGTTCTGTGATTCTGTTATTTAACTTGATCCTTCCTTTTCCCTGTGTCACTCCAATTTCAATCTCTGAATTTCTGCCTTTCGGTTCCAGCTTTAATTAGAATCAGTGAAATATAGTTGCACTGCCATAATTCACAGTGCCGCCCGGCTTTATGGATTGTTGACCAACCTCCAGCCAGGATCGAGCGTCATGATGGTGGATTGTTGGTGAATATTTCTTAGTCGAAGCAATTGGGCCGAATTTCGATTGGCCAATGATCTGCAAGCAACCCAGCCATTGGCTTACGCGACTGTCAATCGCAAAGTGGGCAGGAATTAGTTTTGCTGAGGTGAGCAAGCGCTCGGCTATTGGTCGGATTTTGAAGTGGGATTTTCATTACTCCAGGAAATTCCAGGGCTGTTGCATCTCTCCGATTGGATATTAGAGCTGTCACTCTCATGCTGAAACGCTCCAATCGGGAAGGGCAGGTGTCCCTCACACCTTCGGGACTCTCCATTTCTTTGAGGATCTATCAGTCAAAAATTGAACACTATGATTGAACGAAACTCCGCGCTAGATGGTGGGAATTGGTTTGTGGTGTCTGATTAATTGAAGTGCTGCCCGCAGCGGTCGGAGCTTACTGATTGGCTGATGCGGCTGTCCATGATGTTGTTCAGCTCCCTGATGGGATGATACTTCTGTGGTCAATGGTGAAGATCGCCGATTGGCTGAACTATCTGTGAGTCACTCATTGCAGCCACGTGATTGGATGAAGCTGTTGCCAGTCAGCTGTTGGAATGAACTGTTTGGCTGTACTGTCCGTCAGTCAGCAGTTGTCGCTCCCTGATTGGTTGAGATGAATGTCGGCGCACAGGAAGAATACCCTGACTGGGCAACGTGACTCTGGTCCAAAAGGCTGGAGCTCCCTGATTGGATGAAGTGACTGTCAGTTAGCCGGTAGGTCACTTTGATTGGCTCAGGCAGCTGTCATTCAGTGAACGGTTCTCCCTGAACGGCTGAGGTGGCTGTGGATGAAAAACTGATGCTGCTCCATTAGCTGCTGCGCGTGTCAATTATGGGGCTGATTGCCCTAATTGGCACAAGCAGCAGTCAGTTAGCGGCGGCGATCCCTAAATGGATGAGGCGACTGTCAGTCAGCATGCGGAGCTCCTTCATTGGCAGAAACTCTTGTCCGTCAGCGGCCGGAACTCTCTGATTGGCTGAGGCGTCTGACGGTCAGGTTTTTTTTCTTCATTATTTGAATAATTTATGTAACCGGATAATTCACCAGTTTCTTGACCTGCTCTCGGAACTTGGACTGAGTCACCCCATAAATAAATGTGTTTGTGCAACAACTTAAATTCCGCAGCAGAAACCCAACTATATTCAGGATCGGTGAGGTAAAATAACCCTCTCACATCCATAGAGAATAATTTTACAACAGACACCGACCACAGGAGGATGAAGGTGCCGGATATGGTGAAGAGTAAAATCATAGACTTCCTCCTGCTCTCCATCTCTGGGTCACTGCGATTCTCTCCCTTACTCTGAGCCCTCAGTCCCTTCTGGACTCGACTGGTCACTAAAATGTGTCTGATTGTCAGAGTGTTGATCAGCAGAATTAAACCGAATGGGAGCAATGGGGTTATAACCGTCTGAAAACAGAAAAATCCAACCCATCCAGGAGCAGTAAAAATGCTTGCTTTTGCCAAACAGCCCCATGGTACATTATCGATTATCGCATCAGGTTCCAGGGTAAAGTACCAGGAGATGTTTTTTAAACAGAGCAGGATACTGGTTGTCGCCAGAACCACAGCCGCTGCTTTCCCAGTGGAATATTCTCTTTTCAGCTTCTGGCAACGAATGGCCACAAATCGATCAAAAGAGAAAGTGACGGTGAACCAGACAGAACATTCCGCGGCTGCAGTAATCAGGACAGCGAGAAGACGACACACAGGATTGAGGTAGAGGAATCTCAGTGGGAAATAATAATACATGATCTTATTCAGTATGACGTTTGTGATAATGACCACTAATTCCACCGTTGCCATGGCCACCAGGTAACGAGTGGTGCAGGTGGAGAGGCCGCACTTTCCCCGGGACAGGATCACAATCCCCAGTAAATTAGCTGTCAGAGAGAGGGGAGAATGGACTGGAAATTATTGATTAAACATTTTCCGTGTATTACCCTCACAGGAAGGACAGGATTTCAGCACCAAAACAGAGTTTGGTCACAGGAGGACAGGCAGGCGACTGGCTGGTGAGTATTTCAGCTTTTAGCTTTGTTTTTCGATTGAAATTAGCAGCTGAGTTACAATCACTTATTGATTATTATTAATTTTAGTAATTTAAGGATAGGGGGAAATTAAACAAACAATAAAGGTGACACAACAAAAAAGAGCCAGACGTGAGCGGGTGTTTAAAGAGCAGGAGTTTACATGTGAAGGAACGGAGCAGCTGTATAAAGACCAAGAGTGGAACGGGTGCATATAGAGCAGGATTTTACCTGTGAGGGAGCAGAGCAGCTGTATAAGGAGCGAGAGTTGAACGGTTGCATATAGAGCAGGGGTTTACCTGTGAAGAAATGGAACAGCTGTATAAAGAGCAATAGTGGAGCGGGTGCATATAGAGCAGGAGTTTACCTGTGATGGAGCAGACCGGCTGTGTGAAGTGTGTAGCGGAGTGCCCCTTTGAGGGAGCGGAGCGGCTGTATAAAGAGCGATAGCGGAGTTTACCTGTGAGGGAGCGGAGCGGCTGTATAAAGAGTGATGCAGAGTTTACCTCTCAGGGAGCCTGTTCTCACACAGGTACTGGGCGGTGCTGGAATTCGAAAGGAGTGATGTCAGGATAATGGAGAGAGCTGGATTGTAGTTAGTGAGTAAGGTGTTTTCTTTTTTCTCCATTTTAAAACTATATTACAAGAGGTAGCAGTCACCGCATTTGACTTAATTTTGCCAGGAAAAAGCTAAATCATTTTTTTTACTTGGCTTAAATTTAGGGAAACAGCTTTTTCTAAATAAAAATCAAACAAAACGTATGGCAAAGGGACTCAGTCACGTGATTTGCATGGGTATTCTTCGACACGCATTGCAATGTGAATGACCACATGTGCAGGAAGTGCCAATGGATTCATCAGCTTGAGCAATGTGTTTCAGAGCTTTAGCGTCAGCTGGAGACACAGCGGTGCATCCGCGAAGCTGAGAGTTACGTGGACAGAACATTTTTAGATGTGGTCACTCAGCAGCATGAGGAAGTGCGGGAATGGGTGACCACCAGTCTGAAGAAGGGAGGCAGGAATGTAATGAGGAAAGCCACAGGTATGTAATGTTGAAAGCACCAGGCAGGTAATGAGAAAATCCTATTTTTTTGTGTTGGAAAAGGGTAAGGGTGAATGTTCCTCTGGAGAGGGCAACCAGAGTCACATTCCAGGCACTGTGGGTGTTTTGGATGCACAAGTGGGGAGGGGTAAGAGTGCAAGAGCAATAGTGGAAGGAGACTAAATAGTGAGGGATGCAAACAGGAGCTTCTGCAGCAATAGGCATGACTCCAGAATGGTGTGTTGCCTCCCTGGT
This sequence comes from Cetorhinus maximus, assembly GCF_964194155.1. Classification (NCBI taxonomy): domain Eukaryota; kingdom Metazoa; phylum Chordata; class Chondrichthyes; order Lamniformes; family Cetorhinidae; genus Cetorhinus; species Cetorhinus maximus. The sequence goes on from NC_135915.1 coordinate 4,247,432, forward strand.
AGCAGGGTCAAGGATATCACAGAACAGTTGCAAGGCATTCTGAAGAGGGAGCGCAAACTCAGAGGTCGTAGTTCACATTGGTACAAACGACTTAGGTAGAAAGAGTGATGAGGTCCTGCAGAATGAACGTAGGGACCTTAGCAGCAGATTAAAAAGCAGGACCTCAAAGGTTGCAACCTCTGGATAGTCCGCTTGTCACGTGAAAGTGAGTATAGGAATATGAGGATAGAGAAGATGAATGCTTGGCTCAAGAAATGTTGCTGGGGGGAGGCCTTCTGGTTCCTTGATCAGGGTATGTTTCTGGCGAAGTTGGCACTTGTACACGTCGGACAGGTTGCACGTTAACTGGCACAGGAGCAACATGTTTGTGGGGAGGTTTGCTAGTGATGTTGGGGTGATGTTGTGGGGGGAGGGTAAATCTAATTCAGTATTTTTATGTAATAATGAGTGAAGGTGGAGTACCGGGTGTTGCACAGCCTAATATAGAAGAGGAACTAATTGAGTCTGGAAGGTAGAGAAAACGTAGACCTGTTAAGGCACAGGGGAATAATGCAAGGCTGGTTCGCTGCTATTGTAATGAAAGGAGTCTTAAAAGTAGGGCAGATGAATTGAGGGTGCTGATTAACACGTGGGAATATGATATTGTTGCTATCACAGACACATGGTTGATGGCAGGGCAGGACTGGAAGCTCAATGTTCCAGGGTATAGAATGTTCAGGCATGACATGGGGCGGATGGCGACTTGGTGGTGGGGGGTTAAAAGGGTTGCTGGCATTGCACGCTTGATAAAGAAGTAAATTAAAGCCTTAAGGAGTGATGGTATTTTAGAAGGTTCCGCAAATGAGGCCATCTGTAGAGAACTTAATTAGAGGAGGCAATCACGTTACTGGGGGTGCACTAAATGCCTCCAAAGAGTCAGGGGGGCTTGAGGAGCGGATATGTAGGAAAATCTCAGAGATGTGTACAAGGGTATTAAGAGTAGGAAATTTAAATTCACCAATGTAAACTTGGATAGTCTTAGTGTGAGAGGCTTCGATGTGGTGGAATTCTTAAAGTGCTTGAAAGAGAGGTTTTTGAGCCAACGCTAAGGCCCTACGAGAGAAGGGGCGGCACTGGACCTAATCTTAGGGAATGAAGCCAGGAAAGTGGTATCTGTGTCAGTGGGGGAAAGCATTTCGGAGAGAGACACCATAGTTCTTGCGGTTTTAATGTAGTTATTGAAAATGACAAAGATGGCTTGTAAATAAAGGTGCTGAAATTGGGGAAGGCCGACTTCAATATTTTATGACAGGATGTGGCCAAAGTGGACTGGCAGCAGCTAATTGTAGGAAAGTCTACAACAGGCCTGCAGGAGACATTCAGAAAGGAAATAGTGAGAGTTCAGGGCCAACATGTTCCCGTAGAGGTGAGGGGCAGGACATACTATTCCAGGGGATACTGGTAGCCAAGGGATATAGAGGATTGGATAAGGAAAAAGAAAAGTGACTGATGGTAGATACAGGGGGGTTAAAACAGCGGGGAAGCCCTGGAGAAGCATAAAAAGTGCGTGTGATAGTTATCAAGTAGTTAGGCGAGCGAACAGGTGACATTACCAAACACTGGAGGGAAAGGTAATGGAAAACCCCAAGGCATTTTATAATTATTTTCAGCGCATGAGGATAACGAGGGAAAAAGTAGGACCCATTAGGGAACAAAGTGGCAGATTGTGCTGCAACCGAAGGACATAGCTGAGGCTATAAACGCTTACTTTTCATCTGTGGTGACTGTGGAGAAGGACGATGTAGCTGCAGAAATTAAGGGGGTCTGGCCATTCGAGGGGTGCCAGTGTAGCGGTGAAGAGTGAGATAGGAGAAGCGGGGCCGTTAGCAGTGAGAGAGTAGTAGCGGAGCCAATAACAGTGAGAGAGTGAGAGAGGAGCAAGGGGGCCATTAGCACTTAGAGAGCGAGAGAGCAGTGGGCCATTATGAGCGAGAGCGTGTGAGAGAAACTGCGAGAGAAGCAGCGAGGCTGTTAGCAGGATTGGAGAGGCGGGTGAGAAATCACCCAGAATGATGTTGGAAACTGCAACACACCTGTCTGAGGGGGTGGTAGAGGCAGGAACCCTCACAACATTTAATCAGTATTTAGATGAGCACTTGAAACGGCATCGCATAAAGGGTTAGGGGCCAAGAGCTGGTAAATGGGATTAGAATAGATAGGTACTTGACGCCTGGCACGGTCATAATGAGCCTTAGGACCTGTTTCTATGCTGTATAACTCGGATACTCTGTGACCCTCTGACTCAATGAGTGAGAGAGAAAAAGAGCAGGCATTGAGAGTGGGAGAGTGAGAGCAACAGCGGTGCCAATAACAGCGAGAGAGCAAAAGGAACAGCGGGAACATTAAGAGTTATAAAGTGTGAGTTGAGTGAGCGACCATTGGAGCACACGGAGAGAGTGGCCACAGAGCATTACTGAGCAGGGGGAGAGTAGAGAGCATAAAACCAAGAGATCATTAAACCTATTAGCTGAAGTAGGCTATACGGACAACGAATCTGTTCGCCATTTAATGAGGTCATTGCTGACCTGATAATCTTCAACTAGAATTTCCTTACATTTCCCAGAACCTTGTGTTGCCTTTTTGATTAAAATCTGCCTTGAATATTACTAATGACCCAGCCTTCAACGCCATCAGCAGTAAATAAACCAACGATTCACTACGATCTGATTGAAGAAATTCCTCCTCGTCTCCATGTTAAATAGGTGACATTCTGTGAAAATGTCCTTTGTTCCCAGACCCTCCACAAGTGGAATCAACTTCTCAGCATCTACCCTACCAATCTCCCCAATAATCTTATTTGTTTCAATAAAGCTGCATCTCATTCTTCCAGACTCCAGTGAGTACAGGTCTAACCTACTCAACCTCTCCACAGAAGAAAATCCCTCCATGCCCGCGCTCAATCTAGTGATACTTCTCTGGGCTGCCTCTATTGTCAGTATATACTTCCTTAGATAATGGGCCAAAACTGTTTACAGTATTCTAGGCATGGCCTAACTTATGCTGTGCAAAGCCTTAGCAAGAACTCCCAATTTTTTCCTCCATTCCCTTTGAATAAATGCCTACAATCCTGTCGCCTTCCCTATTACCTGCGGAAATTATATGTTTGTTTTTTTGGGGTATTCATGCAGGCAGACTCCCAAATCCCTCTGTGTTGCTGCTTCCTGCAGTCTTTCCCCATTTAAATCATATTCAGCTCCTCTATTCCTCGTGCCACCGTGCATAACCTCACATTTTCCCACGTTCTTTTCCAGCTGCCAAGTGCATGCCCACTCACTTAAATTATCTCTACCCCTCTGTGGAAACTTTGTGTCATCTTCACCACTTGCCTTCCCACCTACTTTTATATCACCCATTAAAAGGAGATCATTAAAGATTTCAGAGAGAGGCGATAGACCTTGAAAGAGCAGAGAGGGAAAAGAGCCCGAGAACAGCTTGGTGGGTATGGTAGTCGGTAAAATAAAAGTGAAGTCTTTAATTTGCTTTGTACTCTGTCGGGTGTTTTTCCTCTGAAAATAGATTCTTCAGTATACATTCGGTCCTGTTGTGCAAAAAAATAATAACAATCAAGTGCTTCTAGGGGGAGATTCTTTAAGTGCTAATGTATTTGGTTAATTAATTAATTAAAATACATTAGCGACGGCAGGACAGCTAATGTGTTGCTGCAGCAGCATGTTGACCTGTTGGACACCAAGTTGATCCAGTGTGAGCACATCAGTAGCAAGAGTTTGCAGCTCGAGAACATTTGGATCCAAGTAACGGAGCTGGTGTCCGAGCTGCAGACATTGCGCCACATCAGTGAGGGGAAAGTTACCTGGACAGTTTGCTCCAGGAGGTGGTCTCACCCCTCAGATCAGGAAATTAAAATTTGTTCTGGGTTCAGGGACAGGAGGGTCTGACCGCAGGTGACGTAGGTATGGGGACCAAGGGGGTCGCATTAAAGGGACCTTGGCTCCTGCAACTGTTCAACAGTGGCTAGGTTCATGGAAGATGTGTGAACGAGAGCGGGGACTGCAGGGAGGATGAACATACTGTCCACAGCACCGTGATACAGGCAGCCATTCAAGCTAGGGGTGGAATTAAGAAATTCAGTAGTGGTAGGGGACAGTATAATGGCCGAAGGGTATTGTTCATTGCATGAGTTCCGAAGGGTCTCTTGCCTGCCCGGTGCCAGGACATCTCCTCAGGGTTGGAGAGGAACTGGGAGTGGAGGGGATAAATCAACTTGTCACCATCCACGTTGATGCCAGCGACATTGACAGAACTAGAAACGAAATTCTGCTGAATGAACTCGAACAGTTCGCAGCTAAATTAAAAAGCAAAACATCTGACGTAAATATCTTGGGATTACTACCTGAACAACGGGCAAACTGCCATAGGAGAAATAAAGTCACGGATTTAAATTTGTGCTCAAAGTTTGGTGTGGGAAAAATTGGTTTCAGTTTAAGGGGCACTAGTGCCAGTGCTGGGATAGGAGGGAGCTATTCCGGTGGGAAGGGCTTCACTTTAAAAATGCAGATTCCAGCGTCGCGGGGAATTGAATAACTGGGGCTTTAGCGAGTGTTTTATGATAAATAGGTGAGCGGGAGTTCTGGAGAGGGGATTTGTAGTTTTAAGAAGCAAAACGATGTGGGAACTTTGCAGGGCAGCTATTTAGGTAATGATATCCAGAATGTGACAGAAACGGACAGAGTGTAGAAACATAAAAAAACACAACAGCAAACTGAGTCAAATGGGGAAATGGTAATAAAGTGAAAATTGATGCCTCATTACTTAATTGCTGGCCGTATTCAGAACCAAATAAATAAATTAAAGGCAAAAATAGAGGTTAATGGGAATGATCTTATAGCCATTACGGAGTCGTGGTTACCAAGAGATCAAAGCTGATAACTAATTATTCAGGGATATGTGATTTTCGAAAGGACAGGCAGGATCAAAATGGTGGTGGGATAGCTTTTCTCGACGAGAATGAATACGTTGGATGGCAAGAAATTATTTTGGATCTGCAGATGTCGTATTCACATGAGTAGATGTAAGAAATAACAAGGGGGTGAAGACGGTGCTGGGAGTAGTCTACAGGGTGCCTAACAGTAGCTATACCGTAGGAAAGAGAATAAGTCAGGAGATAGTTATGACATGAAAACATGGCAACACATTAATCATGGGTGACTTGAAACTCCATGTTGTTTGGGAAAATCGCATCTTAGAGTGTATCCGAGAGAGTTTCCTAGAACAATTTGCTGTGGATCCAATCAGGGATCCGTCTACTTTGGATCTGTCAATGTGGAATGAGGCAGGTTAATAAATGTAAAAGGTAAAGTGTTAAAGGTCCCCTAGGAAAAAAATGACCATAACATGGTATAATTTAGCATTCAGTTTGAGAGTGAAAATGGGTCCGAAACAACTGTGCTATACTTACAAACGGAAAATTACAAAGGAATGAAGGCAGAGTTGGCTGGAGTAGACTGGGAAAGGAGTTCAACAGAAAAGACGGTTGATGAACAATGGCAGACGTTTAAGAAAATAGTTCATGACTCATATCAGCAATATATCCCTTTGAGGAACTAGGATTGTAGGATGGACATAATCAACCATAGTATCCCCAAGAAGTTGAGGATAGAGTCAAGTTGAAATAAAAATACATACAATGTGTCAAAGGTTTGTGGTAAGCCAGAGGATTAGGATTTTTTTTTTTAAACCAAGAAAAGATGACCAAAAATACATTAAAGATTGGGAAAATAAACACTGAGCGATAACTAACAGGTCCTATAAAAACGTTATATAGCAGCTGCTTTAAATATTTAAAAAAAAGAAGAGAGAGGCTTAAGTGAACTAATGCCTCTTAGAGAATGAGTCTGTAAAAATGAGAATGGGGAACCAGGAAATGGCAGAGGAGTTGAATTAATGCTTTGCATCAGTCTTCATGGTAGACAACACTAATCCCATTCCTAAAATACTAAATAATCAGGGGGAAAATGGGGGAAGGGAATAAAGACATAACTATCACTAGAGAAAAAGTGATCAAGAAACTAATGGAGCTAAAAGCCGATAAATCCCTGATGGGTTGCATCCTAGGATATTAAAGGAAGTATCTGCAGAAATAATGGATGCACTGACAGTCATCTTCCAAGAATCGTTTGGTTCTGGAAAAGACTCAGAAGATTGGAAATCTGCCAAAGTTACAAACATATTCAAAAAGGGAGGGAGAAAAAAGCTCATGCATCTATAGGCCAAATAGCTTAACATGAGCAATTGGGAAAAGGTTAAAGTCTATTACAAGGACTGTGAGAGCAGAGCATTTAAAATACATAATATAATCCAGCAGAGTTAGCATGGCTTGATGATGGGGAAATCGTGCCTGGTAAATTTATTAGAATTATTTGAGGAAGTAAAAAGCAGAATGGAGAAAAGGGAAACAGGATATGCAATATTCTTGTATTTCCAATAAGGCGTTGAAAAAGGTACCAGACACACGGCTGCTTAATAAGATAAGAGTTCATGGTCTTGGGGGTAGTACACTAGCATGGATAGAGGATTTGCTAACTAATAGAAGACAGAGAGCTGAGATAAGGGTGGAATTTTCAGAACAGTAAACTGTAAGTAGTGGAGCGCCACAGGGATCAGTGCTGGGACCACAGTTATTTGCAATATATATTAATGGCTGATATGATAGAAGTGAATGTACTATCGCCAAATTTCCAGTTATCAGACATTGGTGCGAAGGCAAGTGGTGAGGAAGACTCAAAGGTCCTACAGGGGAATATAGAAATGTTAAGTGAGTTGGCAAAACTTGGCAGATGCCATATATAATCAGAAACTGTGGGTCTATGCACGTTGGCAGGAAGAATAGAGGAGCTCAGTATTACTTAAATGGAGAAAGACTGCAGAAAGCTGGAGCAGAGAGGGATTTGGGAGCCAACGTGAATTAATATGAAAATGTTAATTTCAGCAGGTGATAGGGAAAGGAAACAAAATGATGGCTTTAATTTCAAAGGGAATGTATTATAAAAATGGGGAAGTCATGCTAGAACTATACAAGACACTCACTTAGAATAATGTCAACAATTTTATCTCCTTATTTGGCGAAAGATATGCTGGATGTGGAGGCAGCCCAGAGAAGTTTCAACAGGCTGATGCCGGATGTGGAGGGACGATTTCCTGTGGGCAGATTGATTAGATTGGGACTGTACTCATTGGAGCTTAATAGAATGAGAGGAGACCTTATTGAAACATATTGGATTCCTGGGGGGCCTTGAGACAGTAGAGGCTGAGTAGTTGGTTCCCTTTGTGGGAGGGTTTAGTCCGAGCCGGCATCATTTCAGATAAAAGGGTTCATCAATTTAATACAGAGATAAGAAGGAATTTATTCTTTCAGAGAGTAGTGTATGTGTGGAATTAGTTCACGTAAAGGGCCGAAGTTGATGGTCGTTAAGTATATTTAAGGCTGAGCTCGACTGATTTTTGTCAGTCAGAGAATCAAAGGTTCTGGGGAAAAGGCAAAATTGTGGAGTTGATGATTATCAAATCAGCAATGATCTCACTGAATGGCGGAGGAGTCTCTATGGGCGGAATGACATTCTTCTGCTCCGATGTCTTATGGAATTATAGAACAATCGACAAGAACATTGGAACACTGTAAGAGTGCTGGCGGATTGCTTCAATATCAGGAACAGGTTGACATCTATTTCTGCTGGGGAAGCTCAATAGAAACTGGAGCTATATCCAGACATTTAACTTCACACACTCATTACCAATTATCTTCAACCAACATCAAATCGCTTCCTGTTGTGAAATTATTCACATGGCAAACGACAGAGACAGCTCCATGGAATGGAAAGATCACTAATCAAAAAAATCATGATTTCCAAATCGAACCGATTCCTTTCATTCCAGTTACTGACCAGCACTCAGTTCAATTCTACACCGACAAATGCTTCCAGTCATACATTATCACTTGGAGCAGGTATTCCACTCTGGACACTGACCTACGCTCAATGCAATTCTGCACTGCTAGATATAACCAATAATAAATGTTGACTGAGGTCAGCTATTCCACTCTGGTAACTAAACAACACTTAATACATTTTGAAACCATCAGATACAGTCAGTGAAAGAGTGGTGAATGGGGCCAGGTATTCCACTCTGATTAATGACCCAGACACACTACAATTCTACACTGAAAGATAGACCCAATAATAAACGTTGACTGGGGTCAGCTATTACACTCTGGTTACTAAACAACACTTAGTACAATTTGACACGATCAGATAAAGTCAGTGAAAGAGTGGTGACTTGGGCCAGGTATTCCACTCTGATTAATGACCCAGAAACAGTACAATTCTACACTGACAGATAGACCCAATAATACATGATCACTGAGGCCAGGTATTCCACTTTGGTTACTCATCCACACTTAGTACAATTCTACACTGGCAGATAGACACAGTAATACATGGTCACTGGGGCCATGTATTCCACTCTGTTTACTGACCCACACTCTTGGTGATTTTCCTCTGACTACCACTAAACCTTCCTTCAGAGACTTTCCCTTCACTGAGGTCTAATTTAACGTTTCCAAACAATATTAAGACTTAATTAATCAGAGTGCCTGTGAGTTACAAACAAAGGCTTATTTTCATTTGACAAAATTAAATAAAGCCGCAGAGACATTTCCAGACATTTGTATTCAGCAAATTATATCGCTGATTTGGTGTATCTTAACAGTGACCACCAGATCAGCATGTAATATTTTCAGTCACAGTTTAAAATGAGAGAGCAGCTCACATACAGATCTGCACAAGTTCAGTAGTTATGGTCACTCACCAGGAACACCTATAACAGCAAGGATTGGGTAGAATATTTTCTCAGCCACAAAAATTGGTTCCATCGATTCAGTGCGAAGTGATGTGCCCCTTTGTGCTGCTGGTAATCTCTGTGTCTTAAACGCTGAGGTGACACACTCCCAAAGCCTTTAATTTATACCCTGTGGGATCACCTCAGGGACGTTGAGATTGCAACATCGTTCAAATCATGTTTTAAAAATTGAACAAAGAGATTATGACATTGAGCTGAGTGAAACAATATGTTAGTTTTTAAATGGAGCTGCGAGGTTCCAAAGACTGGACTTTACTTATCAAATTAATTAACTATTAAACAAACAGGAGCTGTATTCACCCGGATAATATGCTGTCCACTCAAACACCATCAGTCCCATTTCTAGATTCCCTATTGTTTCAGTGATATCCGTCACTTGACTGTTACCATTAATGGATTAAATAAAAAAATGTTAGAGTTCCTCTTTCCACGCTGTTCTATTCCACCCTGGGATTTAGCCGCCCTGTTTTACAATTGACATTCAGTTATGCGATTACAGTGGGTTTATGGTGTCAATTTACGACTAAATTCAAACAATTATGTTATCAGGAAATATTTAAAATCTCCCAAAAATTCAGTCCACACCTCAATCAAATGCGTATCTATCTCACGATCTCTCTCTCTCTCTTCCCATCTATTTGTGTCTCTTTTTCTCTGCACGTTTCTCTCTCTCACTCCTTCTGTGTTTCTCTCTTTTCCCCCTTTGTCACTCTTGCACTCTTTTTCTCTCTCTTTCTCTGCTTTTTTTTCGCTCACTGTCTCCCCCATTCTCTTGTTCTTCCGCTCTGTTTATCTCTCTCTGGCTTTCGCTCTCCCTTTGTCTGTTTCTCTCCCTCTCACTTCCCCACTCTCATTTTCTCTCCCAATCACTCTCTCTCTCGCTCTTTCTCTCTCAATCCATCTGTTTCCCTCTCTCACTCTCTCTGCCTCTTTCCTTCTCTCTCTGACTCTCTTTGCTTCTCTCTCCATCTTTCTCGGTCTCCCTCCCTGATTCTCTTCCTCTCTCTTCATCTTTCTCTTCCCTCCCTCTCTCTTTGTGTGAATGTGTGTGTGCCGTTGGTGTGCATATGTATCTGTGTGTGTCGGTGGGTGTCTCTCTCTCTCTCGCGTTTCTAATGCTCTTTCAATCTGTATAAGTGTATGTATGTCTGTATTTCTGCCTCTCTCGATCTCCTTCTCTGTCCCTCTCCTATCTGCCTGTCTGTCAGTCTGTCTATATGTCTATCTATATTTATTTCTTTCTATGTATGTATCTATCTATGTATCTATTTATCTATCTATCTATCTCTTTGTTTTTGTCGCTCTCTGACACTCTATCACTCTCTGCCTCCCTCCACCTCTCTCTCGCATATTTTCTCGGTTTTTCTAACTTTATCTCTCTATGCCTCGCTCGCTCTGTCTCTATCTCTCGATTCCATTCTCGTTGTACCGCTCCTGCTGTCTCTTCCTCTTCCTCTTTCTTCTATCTGTCTCTCTATCCACATCTTTCTCTCCATCTCTCCCTCTGCGTGCCAATCTCTCTTCGCATCCCTCCCTCAGCCTCCTTCTCAGTTTCTCTCCCTTTGTCTCTCTATTCCCTTTGTTACTTTCACTTTCTGTTTCTCTCTCTTTCTCGCTTGCTAAACTTCCCTTTCTCTGTTTCATTGCCTCTCTCTATCTCTCTGCCTCTCCTTCTCTGCCTCTGCTTATCTGTCCCTCTCTATTTCCCTTTCTTTCTCTCTCTCACTTTCTCTCTCACTTTCGCTCTCTCTCTCTCTCCCTTTCTCTATCTCTCTCTCTCTCTCCCTAACACTGTGTCTCACTCTGCCACTCTCTTTGCTTCTCTCTGTTTTTTCTTTCCCCCTCTCTTTTTCAGTGCCTATCTGTCTCTCTCCTTCGCTCTCTCCCTTTGTCACTCTCGCTGTTTATTAAATTCTCACTCTTTCCTCCTCCCTATGACCCCTCCCCTTTCTTTTTTACTCTCGTCCTATGTAAGACACTCTCTTTCACTTCCCTATTTCACTCTATTATTTTTTCTGCCTCTCTCCCTCTCTCTTTCTCTCTCTCTCTCTCTCTGCCTCAACCTCTTTCTCTCTAAGGAACTCTCCTTCTTTTCTCCGTTTCGATCGCCCCCTCTCTCTCAGCCCTCTCTCTCTCTCTTTCTGTGTGTGTGTGTGTTTCTCTGTCTCTGTCTCTGACACTGTAAACTTCCCTTTATCTATTTATCTTCACTTCTCTCCCTCTCTCTCCTCTATCGCTCTCTGTTTTTCTTTCCCTCCATCTGTCTCTCACTTTATCTCTCTTTCTCATTCTCTGTCTCTCTCTCCCTTTCCCTACCATTGTCTCACCCTTTCTGTCTGACTCTGTCTCTGTCTTTGCCTCTCTCTCTCTCTAATCTGTCCCCCTCTTTCTTTTTCAATGTCTCTCTATCTCTCTCTCTCCCCCTCTTTCTCATTCTCTCCGTCCATCTCTCTCTCTGATTCTCTCGCTGTGTCTCAATATCTCATATCTCTTCCTCCCTTTGTCTCCCTCTCTAGGTGCATTTCCGCCTTTCTCTCAATTCTCTCTCTCTCTTTCTCTTTCGCTCACACACTGTCAAACAGTCTGCCTCCCTCCTTCTTCCTCTTTCATTCTCTCATTTTCTCTGCCTGTCTCTCTCTCTCTGTCTCTCTCTATCTATGCCTAACCCTCCCTTTCTCTCCCAGAAACTCTCTTTTTCTTCCTTTCCATCGCCCTCTCTCTCAGCCCTCGCCCTCTTTCTGTGCCAGTATCTACGTATGTGTGTGTAGGTGTTTCTCTCTCTGTGTCTTTGACTCTCACACCGTACAACTCCCTTTGTCTCTTTCTCTCCATTTATCTCTCTTTCTCTCCTCTCTCTCTCTCAGCCTTTCTCTCACTCTGTCTCTCTGTTTCATTCTGTCTCTGTCTCCCTCTCACTCTCACACTTTGTGTCTAACACTGTCTCTCTCTTTGCCTCTCTCTGTCACTCTCTACCCCAACCCAACGCCACCCCTCCACCCAACCCACCGCCCCCCGCCCCCCCCCGTCCCCCACCATCCCAACCACCACCCCCCACCCCCCCACCCCCCAGCCCCCGGCCCCCCCACACACACTCTCTCCATCTCTCTCGCGGGTCTCTAAATCTCACTCCCTCCATCTCCCTCTGTCTCCCTCACTCGCTGCATTCCCGCCTCTCCCTCAATTATCTTTCTCTCACTATCTCTATCTGTTTCTCTCTGCCTCACACTCTCTTCCTCTCCCAGAAATTCACTCTTTCTCTCCCATTCGAACTTCCTCTCTCAGCCCTCTCACTCTTTTCTGTGTCACTGTCTACGTGTGTGTGTGTGTGCTTATTTCTCTGCCTCTGCAACACAGACTGTAAAATTCCCTTTGTCTCTTTCTCTCCAACCCTCTCCCTCATCTATCTATCTCTCTCTGCCTCTGTCTATCTCTCACTCTATCTCTCTGTCTCATTCTCCCTCTCCCTCTCTCTCTCTACCTCTCCCTCACACTTACTCTTACTCTTACTCTGTCTTACTCTGTCTCTCTCTTTGCCTCTCTCTCTTTTCTGTCCCCCTCTCCCTTTTCCAATCTCTCTCTCTCTCTCTCTCTCTCTCTCTCTCTCTGTCTCATCCTCTCTTTCCCAGAAATTATCTTTTATTTTCCCATTCGATCGCCCTCCCTCTCTCAGCCCTCGCTCTCTTTTCTGTGTCAGTGTGTGAGTGTCTGTGTGTGCACGTGTTTCTCTGCCTCTGTCTCTGCTTTTCGCACTCTAAAATGTCTTTTCTCTTTTTCTCTCCAACTCTCTTCCTCTCTCTCATCTCCCTTTCTCTCTCTTTCACTCCGCCTGTCTCTCACTCTATCGCTTGGTCTCGTTCTCTCTCTGTCTCTCTCTCTACCTCTCCATCAAACTGTCTCTAACTCTCGCTTTCTTTGCCTCTTTCTTTTTCTGTCGCCCTCTCTCTTTTTCAATGTCTCTCTCTCTCTTTCTCTCCGTGTCTCTTTGACTGTGTCTCAAAATCTCAGCTGTCGTTCTCTTTCTGTCTCCTTTCCTCGGTACGTTTTCCGCCTCTCTCTCTATTCTCTTCCTCTCTCTCTCTCTTTCTCTTTCTCTCGCACATTGTCAAACAGTCTGCCTTCCTCCTTCTTCCTCTTTTATTCTCTCATTTGCTCTACCTGTCTCTATCTATCTCTCCCTCTCTCCGCCTCACCCTGTCTTTCTCTCCCAGAAACACTCTATTTTTCTCCCTTTTTGGTCGCCCTATCTCTCTCAGCCCTCTCTCACTTTCTGTGACAGTGTCTTTGTGTGTATGTGTACGTGTTTCTCTCTCTCTCTGCCTCTGCCTCTCACCCACTAAAATACCATTAGTATTTTCCCCTCCACCTCTCTCTCTCTCTGTCTCTGTCTCTCTCTCTCTCTCTCCTCTCTCTCTCTGTGCCTATCTCTCACTATGTCCCTCTGTCTCATTCTCTCTCTGTCTCTCTCTCTCTGTCTCACTCTCAGACTTTATTTCTAACTCCGTGTCTCTCTTTGCGTCTGTCTCTCTCCTTTCTCTCCCCCTCTCTCTCTCTTTCAATGTTTCTCCTCTCTCTCTCTATCTCTCTCACTCTCTCCCTCCTCTCTCCGCCTCCCTCTCTCTTTCTCTCTGGCTGTGTCTCTAAATCTCACTCCCTCCGTCTCCCTCTGTCCCCATCACTCGGTTCATTCCAGCTTGTCTCTCAATTCTCTTTCTCTCACTATCTCTATTCCCCCCCTTTCTCTATCCCTCTCTCTCTCTTTCTCTCTAGCCCTAAGACACACAATCTGCCTCCCTCCTTTTCCCTTTTTCAATCACTCATTCATTCTATCCGTCTGTCTGCCTCTCTCTCTCTCTATCTGCCTCACCCTCTCTTTCGCTACAAGCAATTATCTTTTTTTCTCCCCTTTGATCGCACCCTCTCTCTCAACCCTCTCTCTCTCTCTTTCTGTTGATTATCTACGATTATATGTGTACGGGCTTCTCTATCTGTATCCTCTCCAGCTCACAACTGAAAATTATATTTTTCCCATTCTATCCATTTCTTTCTCCCTCTCTTTCACTCTCTCTCTCTCTGAGTGTGTATGTGTGTCCGTGGATATCTATCTCTCTTCCTCACTTTTATCTGTCTCTTTCAACCTGTGCATGTATCTCTGTCTGTCTTTCTGCCTCTCTTGCTATCCTTGCCAGTCCTTCTCCCTTTACCTGCCTGTCTATCTATCTATCTATCTATCTATCTATCTATCTATCTATCTATCTATCTATCTATCTATCTATCTATCTATCTATCTATCTATCTATCTATCTATCTATCTATCTATCTATCTATCTATCTATCTATCTATCTATCTATCTATCTATCTATCTATCTATCTAACTATCTATCTATCTGTCTGTCTATTTGTTTGTCTTTCTATCTATTTATCTACCCATCTCGGTCCATTTGTATCACTGCTTTCACCCTCTCTCCCTCTCTCCCTCTCTCTCTTTCTGCCACTCTATCATTCTCTGTCTCTCTCCCCCTCTAGCACACACTCTCAGTTTGCCTAACTCTACCCACCCCCCACCCACACCCCTCTCTCTCTGTTCCCGTCTCACTTTCACTGTGTTTCGCTCTCTCTCATTCCCTCCCAATCTATGGCTCTTGCTGTCTCTTTCTGTTCCTCTTTTCTCTCTCTATGTCTCTCTCTCTCCTGTTCTTTCTCTCTGTGCTTATATCTTTCTGTTCCTATCTGCCTCACTCTCTCGTGCTCCTTCTCAGTCTACCTCACTCTTTGTCTCTCTGTTCTCTTTCCCTCTTCCACTTTTGCATCCTTTCTCTTTCTCTCTTGCTACACTTTCCTTTGTCTAATTCAGTGTCTCTCTCTTTCTGTCAACCTCTTCTCTCTGCCTCTGCCTGTTTGTCTCTCGCTCTCTCATTCCCTTTCTTTCTCTCTCTCACTTTCTTTCTCACTTTCTCTCTCTATCTCTCTCTCTCTCTCTCACTCCAGCTCTCTCTCTGTGGCTAGCGCTCATGTTGCCTCTCTGTCTCATTCTTTCTCAGTCTCTCTGTCTGACTGTGTTATATCTGTCTCTCTCTCTCTATCTCTCTCTCTCTATCTATCTCTCTCTCTCTCTCTCTCTCCATCTCTCGCCCTCTCTTGCTGTGTCTCCAACTTTCAATCTCTCCTCCTCCCTCTGACCCCCTCTCTCAGTGCGTTTCTTCCAATCTCTCTATTCTCTCTCACTCACTTTCTCTCTTTTTCACTTTCTCGCCCTATGTCATGTACTCTGCCTCTCTCCTTCTCCGTCTTTCACTCTCTCATTCTCTCTGCTTCACTCTCTCTCTCTGCCTGTCCCTTTCTCTGCAAGCAACTCTCTCTTTTGGTCCCTTTCGATCGCCCTCTCTCTCTCTGCCCTCTCCCACTTTTTTGGTGTGTGTGGCGACATGTTTGTTTGTACGTGCCTCTCTCTTTCTGTCCTCTAACTCTCACACTATACTTTCCTTTATCTCTTTCTCCCCATCTCTCCACTTGTTCTGTGTGTGAGTATATGTGTGTGTCTGTGTGCGCGTGTGTCTGTATGTGTGTGTGTGTGTGTGTCGGTGGGTCTTTATCACTCTCCCTCACGTTTTTCTGTCTCTCAATCTGTGTGTATCTCTGTGTGTTTTTCCGCTTCTCTTGCATCCCTTATCAGTCCCTCTCCCTCCAGCTGCCTTTTTGTCTGCCCGTCTGTCTGTGTATCTATCTATCAATCTGTCTATCTAACTTTCTTTCTGTCTATCTGTGTGTCTGTCTGTCTATCTATCCATCCATCCATCCATCTGTCTATCTATCTGTCTATCGATCTATGTATCATTCTCTATCCATTTATCTATCTAGCTATCTTTCTGTCCGTCTGCCTATCTGTCTTTCTATGTTTTTTTGTATTTCTGTTTCACCCTCTCTTCCTCTCTAATCCTCTCCCCCTCTCACACACTCTCTGTTTTTGTCTGCCTGTCTGTCTCTCTCTCTCTCGCTCTCCCTCTCTGTCACACTCTCTGTGTCTCTATCTTTCATTCTTTCCTTGTCACTCTCTGGCACTCGTTGTCACATTCTCTTCCACTTTACTCTCTTACCTTCTCTACCTCCCTCTCTTTCTCTCTATCTCTCCCTCTCCATGCTTATTTCTGTATCATTCTTCTGCCCTCCTCAGTCTCTCTCTCTGTGTCTCTCTGTTGTCCTTCCCTCCTTCATTCTCACTTTCTCTCTCGTTCTCGCTTGCTAAACTCCCCTCTGTCTATTTCATGGTCTCACGCTCTCTTTCTCTCCCTCTCTATCTGCCACTTCTTCTCTGCCTCTGCCTGTCTGCGTGCCTCTCCCTCTCTCCTTCCCTTTATTTCTCTCTCACTTCCTCTGTCAAATGCTATATCGCTATCTCTCTTTCTCTCTCTCTGCGTCTATCTCTCACTATGTCTCTCTGTCTCATTTTCGCTCTGTCTCTCTTTGTCTGCCTCGCTTTCTTGCTTTATCTCTAACTGAGCCTCTCCCTTTGCCTTCCTCTCTTTTCTATCCCGCTCCCTCTTTTTCAATCTCTCTTTTTCTCTCTCTCTTTCTCTCTCTCTTTCTCTCTCTCTGTGTCCCCCTCGCTGTGTCTCTAAATCGAACTCCCTCCTTCTCCCTGTATCTCCCTCACTCTGGCGTTACCCCCTCTCTATCTATTCTCTTTCTCTCACTCTCTCATTCTCCCTCTCTCTAGCTCTTTCTCTCTCGGCCTATGTCACACAGTCTGTCTCTCTCCTTCTGACTCTTTCAATCTCTCATCCTCTCTGGCTCTCTCTCTCTTATCTGCCTCACCCTCTCTTTCTCTCCCAGCAACTCTCTTATTTTCTCGATTTTGATCGCACTATCTCTCTCTCTTTCTGTGTGGGTGTCTACGTTTGTGTGTGTACATGTTTCTCTCTCTGCGCCCCTGCCTCTCACCATCTGAAATTTCCTTTGTCTATATGTCTACACCTCTCTCTCTCTCTCTCTCTCTCTGTGAGTTTGTGTTTGTGTGTCTGTGGGTCTCTATCTCTCTCTCAAGTTCCTCTCTTTCTTTCAATCTGTGTTTTTGTATCTCTGTCTGTCTTTCCGCGTTTCTTGCTCTCCTTCTCCGTCATTCTCCCTCTACCTGCCTGTCTGTCTATCTATATATCGGTCTGTCTATCTGTGTGTGTGTCTGTCTGTCTTCCGGTCTATCTATCTGTCTGTCTATCTATCTGTCTACCTATCGATCTTTCTATCTATACATATATCTATCTATCTATCTATCTATCTATCTATCTATCTATCTATCTATCTATCTATCTATCTATCTATCTATCTATCTATCTATCTATCTATCTATCTATCTATCTATCTATCTATCTATCTATCTATCTATCTATCTATCTATCTATCTATCTATCTATCTATCTATCTATCTATCTATCTATCTATCCATCTGTCTATCTATCCATCTGTCTGCCTCTCCGCCTGTCTACCGAATTATGTAACGATCTCTGTATTTTTGTACCTCTGCCATCTCCCTCTCTCTATCTTTCTCTGTGGCACTCCGTCTCTCTGTGTCTCTCCCTCCTTCTCTAACACTCTCTCTGTTTGTCTGTCTGCGTGGCTCTCTCTCTATCTCTCTGTGCCTCTCTTTGTGTCTCTAGCTCTCATTTGTTCCTTCTCGTTCTATTGCTCGAAGTATCTCTTTCTCTTCCTCGTTCCAATCTCTATGCCTCCCTCTCCCTTTCTTTCTCTCTACATCTCCCACTGCGTATCTAAACCCTGTCTCTCTCTCTGCATTACTCTCTCACCCTCCTTCTCAGTCTATCTCTCTCTTTGTCCCTCTATTCTGTTTCCCTCTTTCACTCTCATTTTCTTTCTCTATTGGTTTGCTAAACTTCCATTTGTCTATTTCAGTCTCTCTCTCTCTCTCTTTGTGCCTGCTCTTCTCTGCCTATCCCTGTCTAATTTCCTTTCATTATCTCCTTCCCTTTCTTTCTCTCTCTCACTATTTCTCACTATTCTCTATCTCTCTCACTCTCCAAATCTCTCTCTGCGCCTCTATCTCACGTTGTCTCTCTGTCTCATTCTCTCCCAGCCTCTATCTCACACTGTGAGCCTAACTCTGCCTCTCTCTCTTTGCCTCTCTCTCTTTTCTCTCTCTCTCTCTGTCCCTTCTTCTCTGCCTCTACCTGTGTGTTGTCTCTCAATCTCTCCTTCCTTTTCTTTCTCTCTCTCACTCTCTCCCTCACTTTCTCTCCACCTCTCTCACTCTCCAACTCTCTCTCTCTGCGTCGCCCTCTCACTTTTTCTCTGTCTCTTTCTCTCTCGGCCTGTTTCACACTGTGTGTCTAACTCTCTCTCTCTCTCTTTGCCCCTCTCTCTATTTTATCTTTCTCTCTTTCTTTCTCACTCTCTCTCACACCCGATGTCATACACTCAGTTTCCCTTCTTCTCCCTCTTACACTTTCTCATTATCTCTGCCAGGCCCTCTGTCACTCTCTCTCTTTCGCTCTCTTTCTCTCTCTGCCTCACCCTCTCTTTCCTTCCCAGCAATTCACTATTTTTCTCCCTTTCGATTGTTCTCTCCCTTCATCCCTCTCTCGTTCTTTCTGTGTGGTTATCCCTTTGTGTACGTGTTTCTCTCTCCCTGATTCTGCCTCTCACAATCGAAAATTCCCTTTGTATCTTTCTCTCTGTTTATCTCTGTCCCTCTCTGTTTCTCTCCCTCTCTCTCTCCTTTTATCTCTCATTCTGTCTCTCTGTTATTAGGCCTCATTCTCTCTCTCTCTTTCCCTGTCTCTCTCTTTGTGTCAAACTTTCTCTCCCTCTGTCTCTCTCTCTCTTTTCTCCCCTTCTCTTTTTCAATATCTCTTACTCTCTCTATTTCTTTCTCTTTGTCACACACACCCACATTCTGTCTCTACTTCTCCCCCTTTCGCTCCTTCATTCTCTCTGCCTGCCTTTCTTTTACTCTCTCCCTTTCTCTCTCTCTTCCTCCCTCTCTGCGTGTCCCTCTCGCTGTGACTCTTAGTCTAAGTTACTCCTTATCACTCTGCATCCCTCTCTCAGTCCCTTTCCACCTCCTTATTGTCTGCCTCGCTCCACAACCCTTTCTCTCTCCTTCTCCCTCTCTTTCTCTCGCAATCTCCTTCTCTCTGCTTATTTTCCCTCTGCCTATTCCTCTGTCTGCATCTCTGCCCATCTCTCCCTCACTCTCTACATTTATCTATTATTCTATATCTGTCTCTCTCTTTCTCCGGATCTCCCTCTGTGCCATTGCCTCTGCCCACCCTCGAACTCTCTGTCCCTTTCTGTCTTTGCCCATCTCTCCCTCCCCGCACTCTCTCCCACATTTTGTCTCATTCTCTCTTTGTGTAATCGTTTCTCCCTCAGTCTGTCTCTCTCTGCCTTTCTTGGTTTCTCTCTACTTCCCATTCTCACTCTTTCTGTATGTTTATGTGTGTATATGTGTCTCTCCCTCCCTCTCTCTCTCTCTCTCTCTTTCTGCCTCTCTGTCACCACATCTCACTTTCGCTCTATTTCTCTGGCTCTCTTTCTACCTCTATCTTTCTCTCTCTCTCTCTCTCTCTCTCTCTCTCTCTCTCTCTCTCTCTCTCTCTCTCTCTCTCTCTCTCTGTGTCCAGATTTCTCTGCTTCTGCATCACTATCGCTTTCTCTGTTTCTCGCCCTGTCTCTCCCCATCTCACTGTCGCCTTCCTCTGCCTCTCACTCTCTGTCTCCCACTTTCTGTCTTTCTGTTTGTGTCTCTCTTTCTCCCCGCCTCATTGACAATCTACCTCTATGTCTGCCTCTCCCTTTCTTTGTCTCATTCTCTCCCCTCTTTTTCTCTGTTTGTGTATGTATGTTTCTGTGTGTGTGTCGACCTCTCGCACTTTCTCTATGTATCTCCCTCCCTCTCTCTCTTTTTGCAATCTCTCTATTCATCTCCTTTCTCTCCATCTCCCTCTGTTTCACGCTTTACACGCTTTCTGTCTCTCCCTGTCTATCCCCCTCTCTGCCATTCTATAACTATCTCTGACTCTCTCTAACTCTTCCACGGTATTTTACTCTCTCTCTATTATTGACTTTCTCCCGCCATCTCTTTTGTAATCTGCCCTTCACTTTCTCTCTATCTTAAGTTTGGAAAGGGCTTGGAATCAAAATTCAAGCGCATCAGATAAAGGGAGGACAATGAGAAGGGGGACGGAAAATACAGGACTGAAGGTGTTGTATCTGAATGCACGCAGTATACGAAATAAGGTAAATGAGCTTTTGGCGCAGATTGAAATTGGCAGGTATGATGCGGTGGGCATCACGGAGACATGGCTGCAAGGGGATCAGCACTGGGAGCTAAATATCCAAGGATATACATCCTATTCAAAAGATAGGCAGGTTGGCAGAGGAGGAGCGGTTGCTTTGTGAGTAAGAAATGAATTTAAATCGATAGAAAGAAACGACGTAGGGTCAGATGATGCAGAATCTGTGTGGGTAGAGTTGAGGAACCGGAAAGGTTAAAAAACCATAATGGGAGAGATGTAAAGGCCTCCAAACAGTAGTCAGGATGTGGGGCATAAGATACACCAGGAGATAGAAAAGGCGTGTAAGAAAGGCAAGGTTACAATGATCTTGGAGGATTTCAATATGCAGGTAGACTGGGAAAATGAGGTTCGTAGAGGATCCCAAGAAAATGAAGTGTGGAATGTTTACGAGATGGCTTTTTAGAGCAGCTTGTGGTGGGGCCCAGAATTGACTTGGAGATGAACCTAGCAGGAAAGACAGTGGAACAGCAATGACAGGAGTTTCTGGGAGTAATTTTGGAGACACAGCAAAAATTCATCCCTAGGAAGAAGAAGCATACTAAAGGGAGGACGAGGCAACCACAGCTGACAAGGGAAGTCAGGGACAGCATAAAAGCTAAAGAGAAAGCATTCAATGCGGCGAAGAGCATTGGGAAGCCATTGCATTGGGAAGCCTACAAAGACCAAGAGAGGACAACTAAAAAAGAATTAACGAGGGATAAGAATAAATATGATCGTAAACTAGCCAGTAATTCAAAAGAAGATTGCAAGAGTTTTTTTTTAGATGTATAAAGGGTAAGAGAGAGGCAAAAGTGGTCATTGGGCCGCTGGAAAATGAGACTGGAGAAGTAGTAATGGGGAACAAAGAAATGGCTGAGTAACTGAATAGGTACTTTGCGTCAATCTTCACGGTGGAAGACACGAATTACATCCCCAAAATTTAAGACAGTCGGAGGGCAGAGGTGAGTATGGTGAAAATTACCAAGTAGAAGGAGCTAGGAAAACTGAAAGGTCTGAAGGTGGATAAATCAACTGGACCTAATGGATTACAACCTGAGTTCTGAAGGAGATAGCAGATGAGATAGATGAGGCGTTAGTGGTGATCTTTCAGGAATCACTGGAGTCTGGGAGGGTCCCAGAGGACTGCAAAATCGTTAATGTAACCCCCCTTGTTTAAGAAGGGAGTGAGGCAAAAAACGGGAAATTACAGGCTTATTAGCCTGACCTCGGTAAGATTTTAGAGTCCACTATAAAGGATGAGATTTCGGAATACATGGAAGTGCATGGTAAAAAGGGAAAAGTCAGCATGTTTTCATCAAGGAGAGTTCATGCTCGACAAATCTGTTAGAATTCGTTAAGGAGGTAACGAGCAGGTTAGACAAAGGAGAACCAATGGATGTTATCTACTAGGACATCCAGAAGGCCTTTGACAAAGTGCCGCACAGCAGGCTGCTCAGTAAAATAAGAGCCCATGGTGTTAGAGGCAAGGTACTAGCATGGAAAGAAGATTGGCTGTCTAGCAGGAGGCAGAGATGGGGGTATGGGGGTCCTTTTCAAGATTGCTGATGGTAACTAATGGATTTCCGCAAGGGTCAGTGATGGGACCAAACTTTTCAGTTAATACATTAATGATCTAGATGAAGGAACTGAGGGCATTCTGGCTAAGTTTACAGATGATACAAAGATAAGTGGAGGGACAGGTAGTATTGAGGAGGCGAGGAGGCTGCAGAAGGTTTTAGACAGGTTAGAAAAATGGGCAAAGAAGTAGCAGATGGAATTCAACGTGGGGAAGTGTGAGGTCATGCATTTTGGTAGGAATAATAGAGGCAAAGACTATTTTCTAAATGGGTAGATAATTCAGAAATCTGGAGTGCAAAGGGACCTGGGAGCCCTAGTCAGTATGCTCTTAAGGGTAACTTGCAGGTTGAGTCGGTAGTTAGGAAGGTAAATGCAAAGTTGGCAATTATTTCCAGAGGACTAGAATATAAAAGCAGGGATGTGCTGCTGAGGATTTATAAGAGTCTGGTCAGACAACATTTAGAATATTGTGAGCAATTTTGGGCCCCGTTTCTCAGGAAGGGTATTCTGGCCCTGGAGAAGGTCCAGAGCATGTTCACAAGAATGATCCCAGGAATGAAAGTCTTAACATATGAGGGACATTTGAGGACTCAGGGTGTATACTCGATGGAGTTTGGAAGGATGAGGGGGGATCTGATTGAAACTTACAGATTACTGAAAGGCCTGGATAGAGTGGACGTGGGGAAGATGTTTCCATTAGTAGGAGAGGCTATGACCCGATGTCACAGCTTCAGAGTAAAGGGAAGACCTTTTAGAACAGATATGAGAATAAACTTCTTTAGCCAGAGAGTGGTGAATCTATGGAATTCATTGCCACAGAAGGCTGTGGAGGCCAGGAATGTATTTAAGTCCGAAATAGATAAGTTATTGATTGGTAAGGGGATCAAACGTTACGGGGAGAAGGCGGGAGAATGGGGTTGAGAAACTTATCAGCCATGATTGAATGGCGGAGCAGACTCGATTGTCTGAATGGTCTAATTTCTGCTCCCGTTTCTTAAGGTCTCACTCTCACTTCCTTTGTGTATGTCTTTGCACCTGTGCATATGTGTGCATGTGTGTGCGGCAGCTACACTCATTCTCTATTTCCCGCAATATTTGGCCCTCCCTCTGTCTAAATCTCTCTTTGCAACTTCCTCAGTCTGACTCTTACCTCAGCCTGTCTTTCTCAATATCGCTGTGTTTTTATTTTCACTTTCAATCTCTCTCTCTCTATCTCTCTCTGTTTCGATCTCCCTCTCTCGTTTGATCTCACGCCCTCCCCCTCTGTCTGTCTCTCTCTCTGTGTCACTACCAATTTCGCTCTCCCACTTCGCCTCTATGAGCAGAATCAGCACAGAATTGCGCTAAGTGCAGTATTGTGAGGGAAGAAAGAAGCTTTATCCATCCCCCACCCCCGGGCGGCCACAGTGGCAGCTTTTCACGCCATATGGTCCACAGACAGAGTGATCACGCCCTCTCTCTTCAGGGTGGCCTCTGAATGTCCGCCGTGCTGTTAGCACACCGCTTCCTCCCTCCGGGTGCCATACATAAAATGCAGCTGCGCATCCTGTTCTCAGTGCTTGCAGACCAGGATCCCACCACTGAAGACATGGTCCTGAAAGCCAAGAAGAGTTCAGTGGGCCGTTACTGGAATGCCTTTCGGTGGCCCACCCTGATGCCCTCCAACCCACTCTGGCCTGAGGAGGAGCAGCAATATAACAACTCCAGCTTGTGAGGGGTGACGGTGGTGGTCAGTGACAATGATCCACAGAAACCTTTGGCCACCCACTGCAGAAGGAGGGCGCGCAATCTCCTCCGTGCCGCTAGAGTAAGGCAGCCATCTTATCATTATATATTTAAACGCTCCCAAGGCCATCACACATTCACTGGCACCTCACTCATAGCCATTCAGTTGACATCACCACTCACAATGATCCACACACCCTCACATCTCCATCAGGCCTCAACTAATCTGGAGAATGGCTCCTCAGCCCTGCCCATCATAAGTCAACATACAAGCACCAGCATTTTCCCTCATACATCACTTTTGATAGCCCCCTCCCCCAGCACTGACCTTGCCCTGCAGCCTCTTCCCTTGCCTGAGGTCACTTCTCTTCCTTCCCCAAGCAAGCCCTAGCCCAGCTGCCGTTGCAAAGACACCTCCTCTTTACACTTGTATTATAGGCAGTGACCAGCCTGTGAACCTCTCCCCCCCCGCCCCCCCCTCCCCCCCCCCCCCCCCCCCCCCCCCCCCCCGGCCCCCCACCCCCAACCCCCCCGCCCCCGCGGGGTAAAAGCGACATGGTGCTGCCTGCGAAGTCTGGCGCTGATGGCCGCGAGTTCTACTCCAAATAACGTAGACAAGCAAAACTCAAATTCTCCAGCACTGTTCAGATCTCAGGTGCTCGTCACTTATGTTCAGTTGTGAAACACGTCGTTGCGATTGCCTGGATGGTTGTACGTTCTGGGATGAATCTGACGAGCATGGCCTATAATGATTTGCAGGGACATTAAATTGAAGTCCCAGGCACTTGGCAGTGGGAAAGGTGGCCTGGCATTGACTCACGCAGCAGGTGATTGCAATTTGTTTTCATAGCGGCGTGAAAGTGAGGTTTGATCTTCCTGCCATTTTGTCACCTCAGGCCTAATGCCACACCCAACAGCAACGGGCACGGAAAACTCTGACCTGTGTCCATTTGAATCTTTCTCTCCCTCTCTCTCTCGCTGTCTCTCTCTCTTTCTCTCTCTACATCTCTCCTCCCCTCTCTGCTCTATCTCTATTTCGGTGCCTCGCTCCTTTGTGTCTCTGTTCCCTTCTCACTCTGTGTCTCTCCCTTTCTCTCTGTTTGTCTACCTCCCATCTCTCTCTCGCTCCATATCATTATGTCTATTTATTCACTCTCTCCCTTTCTATCTCCCTCCAATGTTTTCTCTCTCTCTCTCTCTCTCACTCTCTACCTCTCTCTCTCTCTCGCTCTCTCTCTCCGTCTAACTCTCTCTTTCTATTTTCCCTCTGCCTCTTTACATTTCTGTCTGTCGGAGTCCCTCTCTCTCACTCTCTCCATCTTTTTTAGCTTTCTTGGCAACTCTTTATCTCTCTTTCTCTGCCTCTCCCTCTCTCTGACAATCGCTCTGTCTTTGTATCTCTCTCTCTCTCTTTCTCTCTCTCTCCCTTTATCCCTGTCTCTCTCTCCCTCTCTCTCTCTCTTGCTCTGTGTCTCTCTGCCTGTGCCTATCACCATTCCAATTTGTCACCTCTCCTTTCCCCTATTCCTCTCTCTATTTCATTCCCTTCTTTATTTCAATCTCTCTACCTCTACTTGACTCTCTTTATCACTGTACATCTATACCTGCCTCTCTCCCTCTGTCTCTCGTTCTCGCTGACTCTCTCTCCGCCTGTGTTTCTGTCTCTCCTTGTCAGCCTCTTCCCTCTGTCTCTCTCCATCTTTTCCTGTGTTTTTTTTCACGGTGAACAAGGTTGATGCTGTCATAATGTAACATGGTGGTCGTCGGATTGAACCAGCCAACTGGACGGGAAAGGTGTCGGTGGTGGCTTTCTTTCCCTCCACACCCACCCGCTAATCCCGCTGGAAATATGAAATCAAATGAGAATTGTCAGGAAATTCTGACTGATTCAGTTCCCCAAGTGAAAGTCTGTACGCCCGCTGCAAATATCACTTAAAACGAGAGAAGCCTGGGAAGTCTGTAATTAAGTTCTTCGCTTCACTTAATGAATTGAAGAATTATAGTAAACGGATATTTCAGCACGTACTTGGTCTCTGATTTTAGTAGGGGGTCAGGGCATAGACCGCAGGGCCTGTGTAGGAACGCAGCAGGTTCTCCATGAAGGCCATATCCTGAACAAAAGAATGCAGAAGCACAGAATAATACCCCAAAATTTTCATCCTGCCCCATTTAGAATAAAGAATTAACATTGCCCATAACAAGAAGAAATTTCCCAACAGAAGAAACAGTAAAATTGATTGATTTCCTTAGACTCTCCATCTCTGCAACTCTCGCCACTGCTGTGAGCCTGCAGTCTCATGTGGGCTGTCTTGGTCACTAAAATGTGTCTGACAGTGAAAACGTTGAGCAGCAGTATCAGGTCAACGGCACACCCGGGGTTAGAATGTTGTGGAGGCATTCCACTGTGGTCCAACGTGGAGATTCCAGAACTTAAATTTCTACCCCAACAAACTAAGAGGTGTTCAATAAGTGATACCAACCCGTTAAAATAATACACTAGAATATGTTCTTTAAACAGTTCATCATGGCCACAGTTCCCAGCATCACAGCTGCTGTTTTTTAATTGGCATATTAATCTTTCAGCTTCTGGCAACAAATTGGTGAAAGTTGAAGGTTAAGACAGAACAGTCAGCGGCTGCAGAAAACAGGATGGAATGGATGTTACACAGGGGGATGGACTTCAGGAAATAAAAACTGTTCCCAATAAACAGTCGGAATGTCTCTCAAATATATATATTTGAATATATATAACGAATATAACGACCAGTAGATCCGCCACTGACATGACCATTAGTTAATAAGTGAGACATTTGGAGAGACCACAACTTTTGCGCTTGTGGATCACAATCGTGAATGTGTTAACGGTCAGGAATGGAAATACACAATGGCATTTTACATCAGGCTGGGGGCAACGTTGCCAACTTGATCAAAAGTTATTGAGAGGTGCACCAGAACCCTGTGATGCATTGTGATAAATGGACATGAAAGAACTAATGAGATGTTTCTTTGCTACAATGGGATGAAGCAAACAGTAAATAACAAGAACTGGTCGCAGAGAGGCGAGGCAGAAATGACAGGGGCGACATATGTGATGGTGCTAACCAGCAGTGACAGGGTATCGGGGTTAACCGTGCTGATGGGTGAAGTGAGTAGTGATGGGGGAACATGGGTGGACAGGACCCAGGTGTGATAGATGTGTTACGGATAGAGGAGAATTTGGGAATAATTTCTCCTTAAATCCTGTTCTCTATTGAAGTTTCCTGAGCAGGAATGCATTAACCACTTCAGTGCTGTATTTATTTAATGAAAAACAGTCGGGCGATGTTGCCCGAAGCGGAAATAGGCCATCTTAGTGATAGTGTGAATGTATGACACCAATTTTGGAATAGTCTGGTTCAGCCTGTAACAGTTACCGGGAGAGGGATGGAATTGGGGGACAGGGTTTGGGGTGGGGGTTTAAAACAAATATCCAACCTACCCAATATTTTATTTGAATGAAAGAGGTTTCAGATATGTCATGTTGGGAGGATGATCATGGAGATACAAAACAAGTTAAATTGTGAATATCAATGGAGGGTGCAAGAACAGAGAGACCTGCGGTAATAGTGAACAAAACTCTGAAGTTGACAGGGCTGGATAATAAAGGTGCTAGTGAAGTATGTGGAATTCTGGGCTTTATAATTGAGACACAGAGTACAACATACAGGAGGTGATGGAGAACCTGAATCAAGGCCCAATTTGATTCCGCCTGGCGTTTTGTGTGCAATGCTGTGTTACAGATTTCAGGAAGGATGTGAAAATCTTGAGGGAGCACAGATGAGGTTAACTAGAATTACCCCCAATATGAGGGATTTTATCGGTACGTGGATAATGTGGAGAAGCTGGGATTGTATCCATAGAGCACAGGATATTAGGAGGAAATTGGACGGAGCTAATTAGAATTATGAGTGGTGAAATAATTTAAATGGAGATATTAAGTAAGGTTCAGTCGCTGAGAGTCCGATTACTAAAGGGCACAGATACAAGGTGATTGATATAAAAGATTAATGGGAGGGAAATCGTTTTTCCTTAGTGAGTACGGTGGATTTGGAATCCACTGGCTGATAGGATTGTGGATATTGATTCTGAACCAATTTAAAGTAAAATCAAAACTATGACGGGAGAAAAATACAGGGATCGGGAGGGAGCCAGAGAATGGGACGATTTTGGACCTTCAAGAGAACCAATACAGACTGTGTAGGCTGAATTAAATCATTAAGTTTGGTTAAATTTGATGATGCAAGCTTACACCTGACAGACATTGCCAATTTTCCTGGCCTTGCAAAATCCGCCACAGAACAGACTTGTAACCAAAAATGAAACACATGGGATTAAAGGCTGATAACTGCCAGGCATTGAAATTGGTTTTGAATAAGTGTCCAAGAGGGATCCCAGGCACGCTGTTGGCCCCACTGATCTTATTATATGTTTTACTGCCTTGGGCTTAATCAAACACGAGTACTTGCAAATATTTCAAATGTTTAGAAAGTGAGAAATGTTAATAAACAATGAGAAGGACAGTAAAATGATTCAGGAAGACCGAGTGTCACTGGAGAAATGAATACATTTCATAGAGACACCTGAAAGATGCAGAAAAGAGTGAAATGAAAAATGTTGATATAAAAAGGTTAAAACGCAATATACACCAAAATAATGCATTTAAAATCAGGAACTGGGACAGACAGGCATGCCGGGAGGTGGGAGTGTGTGCGATGGTTGCCAGACGGGGGAGAGGGTATGTTCTTGTGTTCGGTTTGTAAAACACGAGTCCGAACAATTCCTGACTTCAGAAACCTGCACCATCCTCCAGACTAGAAGGCTGCAATATTTCCATCTTAGAGAGACCACCCCACCCCCACTAGGGCTATCTGTACCTTGTTTGTCCCGCTTTCTACCCTTAATTAGTACATTCCTTTAGATAATATCACCACCTTCAACACCTCTTGTCCTTTTGTCTGTGACATCTTTTGGTTATTCCAACTATCACCGGCTTCTTGTCCCAACAACCACACCAACTCCCCCCCCCCACCCCCCCCCCCCCCCCCCCCACGCCACCGCACCCCCCCCCCCCTAAAACCAGCTTATATTTCACCCCTTTCCTATTTTTACTTAGTTCTGTTGAAGGGTCATGAGGACTCTAAACGTCAACTGTGCTCTTCTCCACCGATGCTGCCAGACCTGCTGAGTTTTGCCAGGTATTTCTGTTTCTATTTTTGTTTTGGATTTCCAGCGTCCAGTTTTTTGTTTTTTCTCTGTGTTTAATTGACTGCCAACTCTCTTCAAGAAATGCCTACCTTGAAGAAGTTTTGCTCTACCCTCTGTCAGGATTTTTTGTATCTCTCTTTTGCCTTGTTCACCTTCATTGCTTTGCATTTCTCTCCTGGTGTTTGACAAGGTGTTTACTAAAACCCGCTTTCACAGCCACATTTCCTTTCTCATTGACTGTCTCCGTCTCCAGCTTATTCCATGTGGATTTCAACTGAAAATCCATCCTTTATATTTGAACCCCCCAGGATTACAGTTATCTCCGGGACATACAACGTTCCTCGGATTGCTGTTCCAGTCGCATTTTGAGATCCACACTCAGTGCCATGCGCTGCCATATGAACATACTCGACCTCTCCCTCCAGCAGCACCACCGCACCATTTTTCAAAGCTGCGTGTGCCCCCAGTTTCATTTTATTCTTCGTCTCATCCGACG
Organism: Cetorhinus maximus; assembly: GCF_964194155.1. NCBI lineage: Eukaryota > Metazoa > Chordata > Chondrichthyes > Lamniformes > Cetorhinidae > Cetorhinus > Cetorhinus maximus. The sequence goes on from NC_135915.1 coordinate 4,276,671, forward strand.
CCTCAACAAGAAACTTTTTCTCTTTCTCTCAAGTGCTAAGGAACGCAAGCTCCAACAACTCATCGACACCAACACCCGTCCAGGATCCTCCACCCCTGCCTGTCCCTCTGTCCCCATCCCATCTTCCAATCCCAGCCCAGGCCATGTAATCACCATACCCCCTGACCTTCCCCTCTCCGACGCTGAACGTTCAGTACTCAGCAAAGGACATGGTTTCATACCCTTATGCCCTCATCCCAACGAATTCTGGGCTTGGCACGATGCTGAACACATCTTCCACCGCCTTCATCTCCGTGCTCACTTCTTTGGGCAGGAGTCCTCTCCCCGTTCAATGGATCCTTTTACCCACCTCAAATATTCTCCCTCCACCTGGACCCCTCCCTCTGGATTCTTACCTTCTCTTGATCTTTTCATTGAGAACTGTCGGCGTGACATTAGTCGTCTCAATTTCTCTGTTCCTCTCACCCATTATAGCCTGTCTCTCTCTGAACTTATTGCACTCTGCTCTCTCAGGTCCAACCCTAACATTGTCATCAAACTCGCTAACAAGGGTGGTGCTGTTGTTGCCTGGTGCACTGACCTCTACCTTGCAGAGGCTGAGGGTCAACTTGCAGACACTTCCGCCTACCTCTCCTTGGACCATGACCCCACCACTGAACATCAAGCCATTGTTTCCAGGACTGTCACTGACCTCATCTCCTCTGGACATCTTCCTTCCACAGCTTCCAACCTGATAGTCGCCCATCAATGGACGGCCCGCTTCTACCTCCTACCCAAAATCCACAAACAGGACTGTCCCGGCAGACCGATCATGTCAGCCTATTCCTGCCCCACGGAACTCATTTCTCGTTAACTTGACTCCCGCCTCTCTCCCCTTGTCCAGCCCCTTGCCACCTACATCCGTGATTCCTCTGACACCTTACGTCACATCAACAATTTCCAGTTCCCTGGCCCCAACCACCTCCTCTTCACCATGGACGTCCAATCCCTCTACACCTCCATCCCCCACCGGGATGGTTTGGTGGCTCTCCGCTTCTTCCTCGAACAGAGGCCCGAACAATCCCCATCCACGACTACTCTCCTCCATCTGGCTGAACTTGTTCTCACACTGAACAATTTCTCCTTTAACTCCTCTAACTTTCTCCAAATAAAAGGGGCAGCTATGGGTACCCGCATGGGCCCCAGCTATGCCTGTCTCTTTATGGGGCATGTGGAACATTCCTTGTTCCAGTCCTACTCCGGCCCCCTCCAGCAACTCTTTCTCCGGTACATCGATGATTATTTCTGTGCTGCTTAATGCTCTCGTCGGTACCTGGAAACATTTATTAATTTTTCTTCCACATTCCACTCCTCCATCATTTTCAAGTGGTCCATCTCTGACAATTCCCTTCCCTTCCTTGAGCTCGCTGTCTCAATTTCTGGTGATAGACTGTACACCAATATCTATTACAAGCCTACTGACTACCACAACTACCTCAGCTACAACTCCTCAAACCCCGCTTCCTGTAAGGACTCCATCACCATTCTCTCAATTCCTTCTTCTCTGTCACATCTGTTCTGATGATGCCATTTTCAAAAACAGTTCCTCTGACGTGTCCTCTTTCTTTCTTAACCGAGTTTTTCCACCCACGGTGGTTGACAGGGCCCTCAACCGTGTCCGGCCCATCTCCGGTGCATCTGCCCTCACGCCTTTTCCTCCCTCCCAGAAACATGATGGAGTCCCTCTTGTCATCACTTAACACCCCACCAGCCTCCGCATTCAAAGGATCATCCTCCACCATTTCCGCCAACTCCAGTATGATGCCACCACCAAACACATCTTCCCTTCACACCCCCGGCAGCATTCCGTAAGGGTCATTCCCTCCATGACACCATGGTCCACTCCTCCATCACTCCCTACTCCTCAACCCCCTCCCACGGCACCTTCCCATGCAACCGCAGAAGATACAACACCTGCCCCTTCTCTTGCCCTTTCCTAACCGTCCAAGGACCCAAACAGTCCTTTCAAGTGAAGCAGCATTTCATTTGCACTTTCCTTAACTTAGTCTACTGCATTCGTTGCTCCCCAGTGTGGCTTCCTTTACATTGGAGAGACCAAACGCAGACTGGGTGACCGCTTCGCAGAACACCTTTGGTCCATCCACAACCATTGCCCAGACCTCCCTGTCGCTTGCCATTTCAGCACTCCACCCTGCCCACATGTCTGTCCTTGGTTGCTGCATTGTTCCAGTGAAACTCAACGCAAACTGGAGGAACAGCACCTTATCTTCCGACTAGGCACTTTGCAGCCTTCTGGACTGAACATTGAGTTCAACAATTTTAGATCATGAACTCCCTCCTCCATCCCCACCCCCTTTCCTTTTCTTCCCCCTCCTTTTTGTTTTTTTTTCCAATAATCTATATAGATTGTTCTTTTCCCACCTATTTCCATTATTTTTAAATGTATTTCCACCCATTGTTTTATCTCTACATTTAGCCTTTTTATTATTCCTTCACCCCACCCGACCACCACTAGGGCTATCTGTACCTTGTTTGTCCTGCTTTCTACCCTTAATTATCACATTCCTTTAGATAATATCACCACCTTCAACACCACTTTGTCCTTTTGTCTGTGACATGTTTAAGTTATCTCCAGCTATAACTGGCTTCTTGTCCCAACTCGCCCCTCCTCCCCCGTCCACCACCTCTCAAACCAGCCTATATTTCACCCCTTTCCTATTTTTACTTAGTTCTGTTGAAGGGTCATGAGGACTCGAAACATCAACTTTGCTCTTCTCCACCGATGCTGCCAGACCTGCTGAGTTTTTCCAGGTATTTCTGTTTTTGTCAAGTAGTTGGCTGATTTGCTCTCCATTGCTAATATCTTTCAGAAAAGTGCAATATATTAATTTGCATTTTGCTTCATATCTGGAACATTTTGTGCATCCAATTTCAGCAGAGCCTGGAGATGTGCGTCATTGCTACAGCGGCGGACATTTTATTCGAATGCTTAACAGTTTTTCTGGGCGCCAGTTCAGGCTGATTTTCCATAACCAGTTTACCATTTATGTTATCCATAAGCGGTGAGTCCTACTTAAGACATTTGTTGTCACCATGTTGAGTTGATGTTCCTGGCGTTTCAAAATAAATCTCACTTTTGACGCACTTTCTGAAGATTGCAGAAATAATAAGTTCTGAGATTGCCTTATGTGCAGCGGAGTGATGCACCAAGCGTTTGATACACAGGTTATAATGCATTAGTGTTTGATGTAGCAATATAGATATACAATGCATGCTCATTCAGATAATATAGATTCCATACTGCAATCTATTTTGGGATGATATAATAATCTTCACTTTCATAAGGATGAGTCCGATATTCAGTTGGAAAATTTTAAGAGTACCTTGTTTATCTGCTTTGAGTAACTGACAATCAATGTTCCAGTAGTCCTTGTTTTATCCCAAATGGAGAACGACGTTCTACAAATTCTAACTGACCAAAGTGGACAGATCCTAAAGGAAATAAATCCAGGAAATGACTCTGGTACGGTGCCCACTAAACTGTGTAATTCATGGACAGAGGTGAGCTGTCCAGTGACCGGACGCTGCCTTTGAATTTTATCAGGAGCGCGAACTATTGGTGCACATGCAGCAAACTTTCGAGACTGGGACAATAGAGCAGCTGCACACGTCTATCCCACTGTGAGCAATGGATTGCCTGTCAGCATCATGCCCAAACCATGAATCTGACAATTGCAGTTCATCGACAGTTGCCCGAGGTGTATGTTCAGCTTGCTTTCTGTGGACCCCAGCCGGCACGAGCCCAGGACACCTGTCAGCCGGAAAGGAGTAAAAAAAAACCCTTTATAGTGAAAGCATGGACGGGTCCTACTCTTTCACTGTTTATCCTCTTCCAATTAATATGCTGATAGAATTCCATGGGATTTTTCCTACCTTTACCAGCCAGATCTTTCTCATGTCCCCTCTTTGCTGTCCTAATTATTTTCTTGAGCTCCACCCTGCACTTTCTGTACATGGACTTGCATGGACCAAGTTTCAGCAGTTCAAAGGCGCTGAATACCGTTCCAAATGTGTTTCATTACATTCTGGCCAACGGCAAAGGCGATCAGTGGCACTTCAAGGTTTCTGATCTTTAGAGCGACGGCACCAGTGGCTCTATGATTCCCAAGTAATAGCCGGAGAACAGCACAGGGGTAAAAAAATACACTTTAGAAAAAGGGCTGCGCGAACAAAGAAAGGGAATTAATTTTCTGAGATACAGACAAATTGGCTCAAATTTAGGATCGACTTCATGAAGGAATTTTAATACATGAATGAAGACGTAAAGATTCAGTTGCTGCCAGACCAGGAAATAATGTGGATCAGTTTTTATATGATTAGGGGGCGAATGGGGGTTGGTGTCTGTTAGGGTATGGGCAGCTTTGATTTTGGCGGACTGTAGCTCATATGTGTTGTGGGAAGGAGGTTGTCTAGCATGGCATTGGAATACCTGAATCTGGATATAACCATGGCCAGTTAATGCAGCAGGCGGTCTGAGATAGAGGGCAATGTTACTGAGGTGATAGCAGAGAGGATTGGTAACAGAGATGATGTGGTTTTGGAATCCACCTCAGCGTTAAATCGTTCACTGAGATTGCAGAAAGCGTAGTTCACCCTGAGGTAATGGCCAGGGATGTAAGTGAGTCCAATTATAGAGAACAGACTTTGTGCCCTGGACAGGAAACAATGACATCCATAGATAAATAAAAATGGGTAACGCCACAGATCGTGGTTTAACGATAAAGCAATTGCTAACAGAGACTTAAAATGAGCACCAGCTGATTTGAAGATGCGGAAGTAAATTGAATGAATTTTAAAGCAGTTAGCAATGGTTTGCAAAGTTAATAACTCGAGACAGAGATCAGCAGGAGCAACAGCAGCAATAAGGAGTGAAGAGTAATTGAGTGGAACTGTAAGCATTGCTTAGAGAATTAAGAGCTTGTTAGAAATTTACCAGGGTCGTCAACAATTGCGAAGATGGAACAGTAAAAGTGTTGAGTCAACATAAGTCCATAAAAGTTCCGAGATTCCAATGTAATACACGGAGAGTAATAAGATACAGTTATAAACCAATAGGATAGATCTCTATTCATATTAGCAAAGTTGAAATTTATTGTCCTTAGATTCGGATCTCTCCTCACCCTCATCTCTTGACCCGCTGATTCATGTGACGGAGATGATGTTCCCGTTGACACTATGGTATAACACAATGAAATGAGTTCAGCATTAGTAGCAGAACGGAAGCCTCCAGTCACACAATTATTCTCCATGGAGACTGCAATTAATTAAGCCACTGAACAAACAGCTTCAGTTCACCACTTTCAAACCTGTTGTTTCACAAAGAAGCCGACCATTTGCCAGGCCTGTGCGTTATGTATGGATGTTGCTGAGGCAAGGTAGGTAAATATAATCGAGACACTGACTACTGTCTTTTCTTTACACATGAATATCATTGTAGTGCCAGAGGACTGAAGAGTTGTAAATCGTACATGCTGCTATTTAAAGATAGAGACGGAGGGAGAGAAAAAGAGAGAAGTAATTCATGTAACTACAAGTGGGTCAATAAAATAGTGCTGATGGGTCAAATTCTTGATGCTATCGTCAGGGTTTAAGAGATCATAATATGGGAGAAAACTCGATTAATACATGAAATGCAGGACACATATTTTGATGAAACATCACATCCAACTGAATTGATCGAGGCTGCTGATGAAAAAATGTAAACATTGATGAGGATAGTGTTGGTGATGTTAACTGTCTCTACTACCAAAATCTATTTGATCGTGTGCCGTTTAATTATCTTGTTTTGCAAACTGATAAGAGCGTATATGAACAATACCAATGTGGATGTGACACAGGTCAAGTTTTAAAGATGCTTCAGAAAAATAGGAGGTGTACCTATGCAAGTATTGGAGATAGCAGATTGCGCTGGACGTTGTCAATCTTCTTCAGCATTGTTGGAGGTTCACTTTCCCATGCAAGTGCAGAGTATTCCATCACACTCCTGACATTTGCTTTATAAATGATGGAAAGGATGGGGGGGAGGGGGGGGGGGGGTCCGGGGGGTGGGTGGGTGGTGGGGGGGTGGGGTGGGGGGCAGGAGGTGAGTTACTCTCCACAAAATTCCTAATCACTCATCTGCTCTGGTAGCCCTTGTATTTATGCGAGTTGACCAGTTCAGTTTCAGGTAAATGGTAACCCTGCTCTCTTGCCCACATGTCTGTCCTTGGCTTGCTGCATTGTTCCAGTGAAGATCAACACAAACTGGAGGAACAGCACCTCATCTTCCGCCTAGGCACTTTACAGCCTTCCGGACTGAATATTGAGTTCAACACTTTTAGATCTTAAACTTCCTCCTCCATCCCCACCCCCTTTCCATTTCTTCCCCCTCCTCCTTGTTTTTTACAATAATTTATATAGATTTTTCTTTTCCCACTTATTTCCATTATTTTTTATGTATTGCACCGATCATTTATCTATACCTCTCAGTCTTATTTCACTCCACCCCCTCTAGAGCTACCTTGCTTGTCCTGCTACCCATTCTTAAATTGCACATTATCTTAGATAATATCACCACCTTCAACACCTCTTTGCTCTTTTGTCTGTGACATCTTTTGGTTATCTCCTTCTATCACTGCTAATGCAATTCCGCTATTAAAGGATTGTAGAGATAAGGCAGGGTACAACAGATCGGTGAGTCTCTCTTAGTGGTAGGAAAATTATTGGAGAAAAACCTGAAATAAATTATCTATCTCTACTTACAGAGGCAATGTTTGATCAGGGGTACTCAGCATGGCTTTGTCAGAGGGAGGTCATGCCTAAGAACTTTGACTGAATTTGTTGAGGAGATGACCAGGAGTGTTGTTCAGGGTAATGCAGTTGATGTATATCATATGGATGTCAGCAAAGCTGTTTACAAGGTCGCACATGGGAGACTTATAAAGAAGGCATATGCACATGGGATACAGGTAATTTGATGAGGTGGATTCAAAATTGGTTCAGTTGTAGGAGGAGGAGGATGATGACAGAAGGCTTTTTTAGTGAGTGGAAGCCAGTGTGCAGTGGCATGCCACAGGGATCTCTGCTGTGTCCCGTATTATTCGCCATTTGTGTAGAGGAGAGATTACTATGTAGGGGGTAGGATTAGTAAGTTGGGGATGACACAAAGATTGGCGGGGTGGTTAACAGAGAGGTTGAGCATCTTGGGCTACAGGGAGATATAGGTGGGATGGTCAAATGGGCAGATAAGTGGCAGATGTAATTTAACCATGAAAAGTGTAAGGTGATACACTTGAGAAGGATTAATTTTGCAAGTAAGTATTCAAAGAAGAGCATGAGACTAGGAAGTTCTCAGGAACAAAGGGAGCTTGGCGTCTGTGTTCAGAGATCTCTGAAGGTGCAGGGGCATGTTAGTGGGGTGGTGAAAAAGGCTTTTGGGGCACTTGCCTTAATCAATCGACGCATTGATTACAAAAGTAGGGAGTTGATGTTCAACTTATATAGAACCTGGTGAGGGCACAGCTGGAGTACTGTGTGCAGTTCTGGAAGAGAGGAAGAGGAAGAGAGAGATTTAGACACATTGTGTGTGATAGAGTTTGAGACATAGATACAAAGTGAAAGACGGCGAGAGAGAAAATGACACATAGACAGAGAGGAAGGCAGGCGGATAGATAGATAGATAGATAGATAGATAGATAGATAGATAGATAGATAGATAGATAGATAGATAGATAGATAGATAGATAGATAGATAGATAGATAGATAGATAGATAGATAGATAGATAGATAGATAGATAGATAGATAGATAGATAGATAGATAGATAGATAGATAGATAGATAGATAGATAGATAGATAGATAGATCGATAGATAGATAGATCGATAGATAGATCGATAGATAGATAGATAGATAGATAGATAGATAGATAGATAGATAGATAGATAGATAGATAGATAGATAGATAGATAGATAGATAGATAGATAGATAGATAGATAGATAGATAGATAGATAGATAGATAGATAGATAGATAGATAGATAGATAGATAGATAGATAGATAGATAGATAGATAGATAGATAGATAGATAGATAGATAGATAGATAGATAGATAGATAGATAGATAGATAGATAGATAGATAGATAGATAGATAGATAGATAGATAGATAGAGAGATCGACAGACAGACAGAGAGATAGACAGACAGACAGACAGATAGAGGGAGACAGACAGGGAATGAGAGGGAGAGAGGAGGAAAGGCAAACAGAGACACACACACAGATTGAAAGAGACAGAGAACAGCGCGAGAGAGATACATAGGCCCACTGACACACACACACACACACACACAAACACACACACACGCACGCACACACACACATACGTACACACAAAGGGGGTCAGAGAGGGAGAGGAAGATGGAGTGAAACTGAACAAGGGAATTTTAGTGTGTAAAATGCAGAGAAAGAGAGAGAGAAACACATAAAGACACACACGTAGATATGTACACATAAAGTGTGTGAGAGAGAGCCTTGAGGGAGGGAGTGAGGTGGAAATGGGTAAATAGATAGTTGCTGGGAGAGAAAAGGAGGGTGTGGCAGAGAGATAGATGCAGAGAGAGAGAGAGTGAAAGAGGGGGAAGGAAAGAGACAGAGCGTGTGTCATAGGGCGAGAGAGAAAGAGAGACAGAGAGAGAGAGATAATAAAGGGGGACAAGGAAACGCAACGAGACAGGGGAACAGAGCGCAGAGTTGGGAATGAGATATAGAGACACAGCTGGAGAGACAAAGAGATAGCGAGAGAGCGCGAGAGAGGGAGGGAGAGAAACTTTGAAAAAAGAGAGAGGGGAAGAAAAAAGAGAGAGAGAGGCAAAGATAGAGACAAACTTAGACACAGTGTGTGAGAGAAACATAGAGCAAATGAGACAAAGAGAGAGAGAGAGAGTGAGAGATAAACGGAGAGAATGAGTAAGTGAGGGAGAAGTGTGAGAGAGAGAAAGAAAGGTGTTGAGAAAGGGGGAGAAAATCAGGCTTAAAGAGACAGAGAAGAAGAGGCCGAGAGAGAGAACGAGAGCAGAACGAGAGAATGGGAGAGACAGTAAGGGGAAAACAGAGAGAGATAGAGAGTGCAGGAGTGGCAGAGGTGGGAAGAGAGAGACACAGAAAGAGGGAGAGAGCGAGAGAGCGAGAGAGAGAGAGAGAGAGAGATTGAGAAATATTGAGACACAGTCGGATTTGACTGTGGTGTGCAATCAATTTTGGGCAGTTTTTAAATATTTCCTGATATTTTATTTGATGAATTTTGTAATGAATTGTCACCCCTAACCCACTTTAATCCCACAACTGGATGTCCACAGTTAAAGAGGGCAGCAGTATCCAAGAGCACAAAAGAACAGCTGGAGAGAGGCACTCGAACATTTCGAAGTTAATCACTAAATTTTGACAGTCAAATGGCGGATATCACAGAAACAAGACGAGATCTAGAAGTGGGGCTGATGGTGTTTGAGTGAAGAGCATATTATCCGGGTGTATACAGCTCCTGTTTAACATTGTTCATTAATTTGATAAGTAGAGTCCAGTCTTTGGAACCTGGCAGCTCCATCTAAAAATTAACATATTGTTTCACTGAGCTCAATGTCATAATCTGTTTGTTCATATATTTAAGAAATAATATGAGCAATGGTGCAATGTCAAAATCCCTGAGGTGATCCCACAGAGAATATATTAAAGGCTTTGGGAACACCAGCTTTTAAGACAGAGAGATTCCCAGCAGCACAAAGAGGCACATCACTTCGCACTGAAACGATGGGATTCAAGTTTTTGGCTGAGAAAATATTCTACACAATCCTTGGTGTTGTGGGTGTTCCTGGTGAGTGACCATAACCATTGGGCTTGTGTAAATCTGAGCGCGAGTGGCTCTCTGATTTTAAACTGAGACTGAAAATATTACCCGCTGATCTAGTGCTCACTGTCATAGACACACCAAATCAGCAATATCATTTTCTTACCAAAAATGTATTGAAATATCTCTGCGGCTCTACTTACTTTTCTCAAATGAAAATAAACCTTTGTTTGTACCTCACAGGCTCTCTGATGAAATAAGTCATAATATTAATGGAATACTGTATAATGTTAAATTTGGCCTCAAATAAGGCAAATTCTATGAAGGAAGGTTTAGTGGAAGTCGGATAAAAATCACCCTTAGTGTGGGTCAGTAACCAGAGTGGAATACCTGGCCCCAGTGACCATGTATTTCAGGGTATTTCTTTTAACGTAGAATTGGGCTGAATGTTTATCATTAATCAGAGTCGAATACCTGGCCCCAGTCACCACTCTTTCACTGACTCTATCTGTTAGTGTCAAATTGCGCGTTAGTAGCCAGTGTGGAATATTTGACCCCAGTGAACCTTTATTGTAGGATATCTCTGTCAGTGTGGAATTGCATTGAGTGAAGGTCAGTATCTACAGCGGCATACCTGATCCAAGTGATAATGTATGACAAGAAGTAATTGTCGGTGTAGAATTGTACTGAGTATTGGTCAGTAACTGGAATGAAAAATTGCTCTCGATTTGGCAATCATGCACTTTTTATTGATGAGTGATCTTTTCATTCCATGGAGTTGTCTCCGTGTTTTACCATATGACTAGTTAACAAAATGAAGTGTTTTTATGCTGGCTGAAGATATTCTGTAATGAGTCTATGAAGTGAAATGTCTGGGTATAGCTCCATTTTCTATTGAACTGTTCCAATAGAAATAGATGCCTGCCAGTTCCTGACATTAAAACAATCTGGCAGCACTCTTACAGTGTTCCAATGTTCTTTTTGACTGCTTTATAAGGCCATAAGACATCGGAACAGCAGTAGGTCTTTCCGCCCATAGAGATTGGTCTGCATTCAGTGAGATCACTGCTGATCTGATAATCCTCAAATCCACAATTTTGCCTTTTCCCCATAACCCTTGATTCCCTCACTAATTAAAAACCTGTCAATCTCAGCCTTCAATCTACTTAATGACCAGACTCTACAGTCCACTACTGGAAATAATTCCAGAGATACACTAATCTCTGGGAGAAGAAATTCCTCCTCATCTCTGTATTAGATTGACGAGCCCTTTCTTTGTTATTATTTCCTCTCGTTCTAGACCCCGCACAAGGGGAAATAACTTCCCAGCATCCGCCCTGTCAAGCCCCCTAAGAATCAAAATTGTTGCAATAAAGTCGCCTCTCATTCGTTTAAACTGCAATGAGTACAGACCCAATCTAATAAATCTCCCCACATGAAAAAAATGCCTCCATATCCGGGATCGGTGCACTGAACCTGCTGTGGAGTGCCTCCCCTTCCAGTATATCTTTCCATAAATAAGCGGACCAAAAGTGTTGACAGTATTCTAAGTGAGTGCCTAGAATAGATTTAGCACGACATCCGGATGTTTATACTCCCTTTGAAATAAAAGGCAACATTTCATTTACCTTCCCGATTACCTGCTGAATTTGTTTGTTAACGTTTTGATATTCATGTGCACGAGCTCCTAAAACACTCTGCGCTGCAGCTTTCTGCAGTCTTTCTCCATTTAAAAACTATTGTACTCCTCTGTTTTCCCTGCCAATCTGCATAGCCCCACATTTTCCCACAATATATGCCATCAGCCAAGTTTTGCCGACTCACTTAATAATTCTATATCCTCCTGTAAACTCTTTGCATCATCCTTATCACTTGCATTCGCAACTATTTTTGTGATACTTGGAAAGTTGGCGATATTACATTCACTTCCCTCATATAAGTCAGTAAAATATATTGTAGATAATTGTCGCCCCAGCACTGATCTCTGTGGCACTCCATTAGTTACAGGTTACCATTTTGAATATGCCCCCCCTTATCTCAATTCTCTATCTTCTATTAGTGAGCAAATCCTCTACCCATGCTAATATTCCACCACGAGCGCCATAGCCTCTTCGTATTAAGCAGCCATACGTGCATTTCCTTTTTGAACGCCTTTTTAGAAGTCCAAGTGGTTTCCCTTTAGCCATTTGGCTTTTTTACCTCCTCAAATAATTTTTAAAAATCTGTCAGGCACGATTTCCTCTTCATTAAGACACTCTAACTCTAATTGATTGTATTATGTATTTCAAATTCTCTGCTATCACATTCTTTAACATAAACTTTAACATTTTGCCAAAGGCGGATGTTAAGCTAACTGGCCGAGTGTTACCGGATTTTTTCACTCCCTGCCTTTTTGAATATTGGCGTTACTTTGGCTGAATTCCAATCTTCTGGGTCTTTTCCAGAATGAAAGGATTCTTTGAAGATAACTACCAGTGCATCACTATTTGTGTAGCTACGTCCTATAAGGCCTGAGAATGCAACCCATCTGTGGCTTATCGGCTTTTACACACGATTAGTTTCCTTTATATTTTTCTCTACTGATAGTTGTTGATTTATTCCCTCTACCCAATTTGCCCCTGGTTTATTTAGTATTTTTGGAATGTTATTAGTATCATCTGCCTTGAAAACGGGTTCAAAGTATATATTTAACTCCTCTGCCATTTCCTGGTTCCCCATTATCATTTCCCCAGCCTCATTTTCTTAGGGCATGTGTTCGCTTAATCCATTCTCTTCATTTCTATATATTTAAAGACTTTTAATATTTACTGACCGCTTTGAAATTACCTGCTGTTTAGGCTCAATGCTTATTCTCCCAATCTTTAATATATCTTTGGCCATCTGTTCTTAGTTTTTAACCTTTTCTTAATCCCCTAGTTTACTACTAACCTTTGTTAAATTGTGTGTATTTTTATTCTTTCAATTTAATTCTATCCTCAAATTCCTTGGTAAACTATGGTTGGTTCATCTACTTCCGAGAATCCTACTTCCTCAAAGGCAAATATCATTGAAATGAACCATGAAGCATTTTCTTAAATGTCTGCAATTAGTCATCAACCGTCTATTCTGTTAAACTCCTTTCTCAGTCTGCTCCAGCCAACTCTGCCCTCATTCCTTTGTAATTACCTTTTTGCAAGTTTAGCACAGTTGTTTCGGACCCATTTTCACTCTCAAACTGAATGCTAAGGTTTACCCTGTTTCCGAGGTGATATTTTACACTGAGATCATTTATTAAACCTGCGTGATTACACAGTAACAGATCCAAAGTAGCATGATGCCTGTTTGTATCCACCGCAAATTGTTCCAGGAAACTCTCCCGCAAACGCTATATGATTTATTCCTTGTGGCCACCTCTGCCAATGTGTTTTTACGAAACGACATGAAGATTAATGTCACCCAAGATTAATGTGCTGACATTTTAACATGCCATTATTATCTCCTGACTTTTTCTCTGTCCTACAGCATAGCAACTGTTAGGCGGCCTGGAGACAACTCTCACCACTGTTTTCTCCTCCATGTTCTTTCGTACCTCCACCCATGTTGATTCTATATCTTCCGATCCAAAAAATGTTCTTGCTATCGTACATAATCCATCTCGCCTAAAAAAAGAGACCTCACCGCCCTTCTTTTCCTCCCTGTCCATTCGAAAGCCAGACATCCCTGAATAATTTGTTCACAGCTTTAACCTCTTCATAACCACGTCTCGGTAACGGCTATAAGATCATCCCCATTATCATCTAATTGTGCTGGTAATTCATTTATTTGTTTCTGAATACTACCATTATTTTAGTAAGGAGGCATAAATTTTGACCTTTTACCGTTATCCTCATTTAACCCTATTTACTGTTGTACTGTTTTATGTTTGTAAACTCTGTCCAATTCTTTCACATTGTGGTCATCATTGCCTAAACATCTGCCCTGCAAAGTTGCCGCATCGTTTTGTTTTGTAAGCCTATGTATCCCCTCTCCGGAACCCCCGCCCACCTATTGAGTTTTAAACCCTCTCTTCAGCCCGAGCCATTCAATGCACCATGACACTGGTCTCTGCATTTTTCAAGTGAAGCCCGCCCCAGCGGAACAGTTCCCTTCTACCCCAGTGATGGTGCGAGTGCCCCTTCAACTCAAACCCTTTTTTCGCACCCCAAGGTTTGAGCACATATTAAACTCCGTGACTTTATTTATCCTATGCCAGTTTGCCCGTGGCTGAGGTAGTAATCCCAGGATTATTATTTTAGATCTTCTGCTTTTTAACTTAGTTCCTAACTGTTCGAATACTTTCAGCAGAATTTTGTTTCCAGCCTTGTCAATGTCATTGGCACCAAAGTGGACAACGACAACTGGGGTTCTACCCTGCAGTCCAAGTTCATCTCCAGCCCTGAGGAGGAGCTCTGGCATCAGGCAGGCAACATAGCCTTCAGGACTCACGGTCACGGCTGCAGGGAACAGTGCCCATCCGCCAGTTATACTGTTCCCTACCACTGCCGCATTCCTAATCCCACCCCCCCGACCCTGTACCACGGTGCCATGGTCAGTTCGCTCATCCTCCCTGCAAGTCCTCGCTCTCGTCCACACAGCTTACCATAGCCTAGTAACTGTTAGAAAGTTGCAGGGGCCGAGGCTCCTCGAACGCGCCCCCCTTCGTCCCCATACCTACTTTACCTGTGCTCTGACCCTCCTGTCCCTGATCGCAGACCAAATTTGAATTGCTTGACATGATGTGTGTGACAAGCTCCTGGAGCAAAGTGTCCTGGTAACATTACCTTCCCTGATGTGGCGCAACTTCTGCAGCTCGGACAACAGCTCCTTAACTCGGATCCAAATGTTCTAGACCTGCAAGCACTTACTACAGATGTGCTCGTTCTGGATCATCTTTGTGTCCAGCAGGCCCACAAATTTCAGCAGCAACACATCAGCCATCCTGCCATCTCTATCGTAGCTTAATTAATTAATCATTCGATTACATTAGAATCTCTGCTCTTTACACTCAAGAAACCCCCGCTCTTTAAAATTGATTGTATTTTTTTATACACCAGTGTCGATCTTATGCTTAAGGAACTCTTTATTCAGGGGGAAAAAAACAACAGACCTAAAAGCAAACTAAGACCTTTCTTTTACTTTAACGACTACAAGTACGAACCATTCAGCTGTTCTAGCCCTCATTTCCTTCTCGTGTTATTTACAGGCCTATCGCCTAGCTCTCTGCACTCTTTATTGGTCTCTCCTTAATGGGTGACACAGAAGTATGTGCGAAGGCAAGTGGTGAAGATCACTCACAGAGTCAACAGAGGGGCAGCGATAGGTTATGTTATTGGACAAACACTTCGTAGATGGAATATAATGTGGGAAGGTGTCAGGTTATGCACTTTGTCACCAGGAGGAGCGGAGCTGAATATTATTTAAATGGATAAAGACTGCAACAAGCTGCAGCACAGAGGGATCTGGGACCTTGCCTGCATCAATCAAAAAATAATCTAACATATTTTTTCAGCAAGTAATGGGGAAGGCAACTGGAATGTTGGACTTTATTTCAAAGGGAAACCATCTTACAAGTAGCTGCTGCTAGTTAACTTTGGCCAGGTCCTGTCCTATCATATTGAAACCGGCCTTCCCCCATTTCTGGACCTTTATTTCCTGTCCATCTTTGTCCTTTTTAATAACTAGCTTAAATTTTCAATAACTATGGTCGTTATCCCGGAAATTCTCCCCCACTGACACTTTCAGCACTTGCCTGGCTTAAATCCCTAAGATTCCAGTCCCGCCCATTCTCTCGTAGGGCTTTAGGGATGGCTCACAAAGTTCTCTTTCATCACCTTTAAGACGTCCAGCCCCTCGTAGCCTCTCACACTAAGACTATCCCTGTTGATATTGGGGAATTGAAATCTCGTACTATTATTACCCTATCATTTGAACACTTCTTTTAGTTGTACCTACATATCTGCTCCTCCATCTCCCCTGACTGTTTAGAGGCATATAGTACACCCCCAGCAAAGAGATTGTCCCCTTTCTTACGTTCTCTCCATATGGTCGCATTTGAGGAATCTTCTAAAATACCACAGCTCTTTCTGGCCGCAATTGACTTCTTGATCAATCATGCAAAGCCAGCTCTTCTTCTGCACCCAACCCCCTCTCTACCCAACCCCTACCCCGCCCCCTGTCACGCCTGAAGTTTCTATACCATGGAGCACTGAGCTGCTGGACCTGCCTTTCCAACGACCAGGTCTCTGTGATTGCAACAACAATATCATATTCCCCCGTGTTAATCAAGGCCCCCATCTCCTCTGCTTTAGTTATATAGCTCCTTGTATTGAAAGCTGCAATCCTGCCTTTCATTATTGCCTTGTGCACTGACAGGTCTACATTTGCTCTGCCTCACAGGCTGATTAAGTTCCTCTTCTATATTTGGCGGTGCAGAAACCCCCACTGTACCTTCACTCAGTTACGCACACCCATGCCAAATTAATTTACACCAACCCCATTGACAAGCTGACAGCACTAGCAAACCTCCGCACTAGGATGTTGCTCCTATGCCAGTTCAGGTGCAACCTGTCCGACGTGTACAGACACAGCCATCGCCAGAAAGATAACAAGTGATCCAGAAAACTAAACACTCCGCCCAACCCCTCCCACTCTGCCATCAACCTATCTTCAACCACGCGTTCATCTTCTCTATCCTCTAATTCCCATACTCACCAGCACGTGCCACAGGGAGTAATCCAGAGATTACAAACTTTGTGGACCTGTTTATTAATCTGCTCCCTAGCTCCCTAAATAATTGCCGCAGAACCTCATTCCTCTTTCTCCCTATGTCGTTAGTACCAATGAGAACCAGGGCCTCTGGTTGATGCCCTCCCCTTTCTGAATACCCTGCAGCTTTTCTCTCACATCATTGAACCAGGGAGTCAACATATCATCCTATTGTCTCTGGAGTCTGGCTACAGATGCTCCTGTCTGCACCCCTCACTATTGAGTTCCCTACCACTCTTGCTTTTGCACTCTTACCCCTCCCCACTTGTGCAGCTGAGACACCCACAGTGCCTGGAACATGGCTCTGGTTGCACTCTCCAGGGGAAAAGTAACTCTTACCCTTTTCCAATACAGAAAAACTGGTCTTTCCTCGCTACCTTCCTGATGCTTTCCTCACTACCTGCCTTCCACTCTTCTTCTGACTGGTGGTCACCCATTCCCACTATGACTGCACTTCCTAAGCTGTGGGGTGACCACATTTAAAAACACATAACGCTCTGCCTTGCGGATGCACCACTTTGTCTTCAGCTGACACTCAAGCTCTGAAACCCATTGCTGAAACTGATCAAGCTGGTGGCACTTCCTGCACATGTCGTCATTAAGATTGCAATGCGTGTCTAAGAATAACCTTGCAACACACGGGGCTGTGCTGCATTGCCAACTGTTTTGTTTGTTTTCAATTAAAAGGCTATTTTCTTAAATTTATGCCAAAAAATAAATAAAGCAGAAAACTATTTAGTTTTTTTCTGAAAAAAAGACAAATGCTGAGACCCTTACCACATTTAATGCCGCTTTTAAGTTGGAAAAAGGACAATTAAACAAATAGATCCCTCCGCTATCCTGATATCAGTCCTTTCGAAATTTCAGCCCGGCCAAGTGCCGGGGTGAGATCCGGCTCCCTCACATAAAAATTCCGGCTCTTTATACAGCTCCTTCACTCACGCACAGGTAAACTCCGGCTCTTTATACAGCCGCTCCACTCTCTCACAGGTAAACTCCGGCTCTTTATACAGCCTCTCCACTCCCTCACAGGTAAACTCCGGCTCTTTATACAGCCACTCCGCTCCCTCACAGGTAAACTTTGGCTCTTTATACAGCCACTCCGCTCCCTCACAGGTAAACTTTGGCTCTTTATACGGCCACTCCGCTACGTCCCAGGTAAACTCCGGCACTTTACACGCCCCTCCACTCCCTCACAGGTAAACTCCGGCTCTTTATACAGCGGCTCCGCTCCCTCACAGGTAAACTCTGGCACTTCATACAGCCGCTCCACTCCCTCACAGGTAATTTCCGGCTCTTTATACAGCCCCTCCACTCCCTCACATATAAACTCCGGCTCTTTATACAGCCACTCCACTCCCTCACAGGTAAACTACGGCTCATTATACATCCGCTTTGCTCCCTCATAGGTAAACTCCGGCACTTCATACAGCCACTCCGCTCCCTCACAGGTAAACTCGGGCTCTTTATACAGCCACTCCACAACCTCATAGGTAAACTCCGGCTCTTTATACAGCCGCTCCACTCCCTCACAGGTTATCTCTGGCCCTTTATACAGCCACTCCGCTCCCTCACAGGTAAACTCCGGGTCTTTTTACAGCTGCTCCAATCCCTCACAGGTAAACTCCAGCTCTTTATACAGCCCCTCCGCTCCCTCACAGGTATGCTCCGGCTCTTTATACTGCCCTTCCACTCCCTCACAGGCAAACTCCGGCTCTTTATACAGCCCCTTCACTCTCTCACAGGTAAACTCTGGCTCTTTATACAGCCTCTCCGATTCCTCACAGGTAAACTCTGGCTCTTTATACAGCCGCCCCACTCCCTCACAGGTGAACTACGGCTCTTTATACAGCCACTCCGCTCCCTTACAGGTAAACTCCAGCTCTTAATACAGCCGCTCCACTCCCTCACATGTAAACTCCGGCTCTTTTTCAGCCCCTCCACTCCCTCACAGGTAAACTCCGGCTCTTTATACAGCCACTCCACTCTCTCACAGGTAAACTCCGGCTCTTTATACAGCCACTTCACTCCCTCACGGGTAAACTCCGGCTCTTTATACATCCGCTCCACTCCCTCACAAGTAAACTCTGGCACTTTATACATCTGTTCCACTCCCTCACAGGTAAACTCCGGCTCTTTATACATCCGCTCCACTCCCTCAAAAGTAAACTCTGGCACTTTATACATCTGCTCCACTCCCCCACAGGTAAACTCCGGCTCCTTACACCTCCGCTCCACTCCGTCAAAGGTAAACTCTGGCTCTTTATACATCCGCTCCACTCCCTCACAGGTAAACTCCGGCTCTTTATACATCCGCTCCACTCCCTCACAAGTAAACTCTGTCTCTTTATACATCCGCTCCACTCCCTCACAGCTAAACTCCGGCTCTTTATACAAACGCTCCGCTCTCTCAGATGTAAACTCCGCTCTTTATTCACCCGCTTGGCTCTCACTCTTTTTTGTTCATTCACCTTTGTTATTTATTTAATTTCCCCCTATTCTTAAGTTACTAATATAATAATAATCAGCAATTGATAGTTACTCAGCTGTTAATTTCAAACTAAAAAAAAACTAAAATCTGAATCGCTCACCAGCCAATCACCTGCCTGTTGTCCTGTGGCCAAACTCTTTTGTTTGGTTTGAATCACATGTTGGGGGACTCTGTATCTCTCCCACGCTCCTTATTCACTCTCTTTCCACACTCTTGTCACTTAGAGCCACTCTCGCTCAGTTCGCTTATAGTTGGGCCTCTGTCTCTCTCCCACACTCTTTATTCACTCTCTCTCCACGCTCTTTTCACCCAGTGCCGCTCTCGCTCCTGCCGCTGACCGTGGGCTCTCTCATTGTTAAAGGCTCCGCTGCCTCTCTCACTCTTTCATTGCTAATGGTCGCACTTCTCCTCTACGACTCTCTACATTCATCTAATTTCCTCATTTGCATTAATCTAGGAATGAATTGTAATGCTTTGTTTGGATTTTTATCGATCTAGTCTCTCAGGTGGAATTGATTTTTGAGTCATCTCAGTGAACCTCTCTACTCCTAGAACCATTCAGACACTTAATTTACAATAAGTATTTAGAAAAGTTACTATTCCATCTTGTTGCAGCACCTGAAACTTTGATAAATTGAAACTAATTTACCATTGTAATGGCCACTCCACGTGCTCATTAATTATTATTAATGTGTCCAGGTATGTTGTTGTATTCTTCTGCGGGATTCATTGTTCTCTTAATTCGGATTTGACTTTATATTTTGTAATTGTCTTTCAGTTTGTCTTCCAAATTTTTTAGGTACATGTTGAAGGGCAATTATCCCACCGCTGATCCTTGTGGAACACCAATTCCCACCATCCAGCAACCTGACTGAACCCCTTAAAACCCTAATCACTGTGTTCTGTTATTGTATCCAGCTTGATGTCCATTCTGCTGCTTGTCCCCTAACTGGACATGTTCGGAGAATAGTAATGATCATGTTCCCCTTTAAATTCGTGAAAGCCTTTTCAAAATCAAAGTGTTTCGCCCATATCTATTCGAATCGACAATGTCCGATTTGTATTGTAATAATTCAATATAATCCATCAAGAGTGGCATTGTTATTGGTATATGTTCAAATTGATTACACCCTGTATTTCTAATGTTCTTTCCTCTATGCCATTCTTGATTACATTATTTTTATTCATCCAACCATTGGCGTTGTGTTGACTGGTCTTTTGTTCTTCGGACTTGTTTTATTTTCTGTTCTCAAAAAATATTAATACAAACTCAAAGCTGCATTCCCATCCTTTGATGATGTTCTTATTATTTCTAATGATCAGGTAAAAGTGTCTTTGATGTCTCTCTATTTTCTTTCCATTAATACATTTGAATTATATCCAGCCAAACCCAATAATTGAATCTCTTTTTCATCGTTTTATCAAATCTGTGCATTAAATGTACTGAATTTTTTGTTTGAATTTCTTCACTGTTATTTGACAGTTTATCTACTGCCCTCAGAGATCTAGTTCCCTTCTTCAGCTGACGAATCCTCATTCACTGGTTCACTATGCTCCGAATGTCCCACAACACGAGTGACTTATTTCCTTCTGAGCTCGGAGCTGTGCTCCAGAAGCCCATTTTTATTACTGTCCATGTCAGACTGTTCCTCTCTGTTCCAAATCCAGTAAACCAGAAGTGTCCATAAACTCACTGTGGAAATTATTTGGCCTGACAGACAGCATGAGGCCATTTTCCAGCCAGTTTACACCCATCACCTTCTGACAAATGGAGCATCCCTTTTTCGAAATGAATTGCTTAGTTTCATCGAAAGTAGTTAGCATATGCTCCAAATATGAAGATAAATCTATACTGAACTATTTTAAAAACTGTCAAAAAGTTTAAAAATTGTGGCCAAAAACGTTGATTTCCTGAAGGATTCAGTAAGTTACAGTAGAACAGAATAATGTCTAATCACAGCTTAAGTGCAGTTTCAAGACAAGCAGTAAAAAGTGCAGCAATCTGGTTTCGTTCACTGTAGTTACCCGCTGGAAGATCTTTCGTTCTCACCGGCTCTGGTCTGGGAACGAAAACCTTCACAGATTGCTCATCTTGATTGCTGTACAGGCATCCTGTTGGGAAGTATAGGCGCGTTTGCTTGGGGTGTAAACACTGGGATATTCCCTACTGAATGTTTCCCGCTGAGAGAGCCTGAATGTGTGCTAGCAATGCTGCCTTTGATGAATACGTGCACTCTTCTTTGTTCTAATCCTACTTAGGTCCCTATGTATTTTTTTTTTTGCCTCTTTTAGTGCCATTCAGGTATGTTGATGACTGTTTCTGCCATTTTATACTTTTGCTTTGGTTTGGAAAGTTTGAATAAATTTCTTCTAATTTCCACCACTGTTCCTCTTCGTAGGGTCTGTTTCTCATACTTCCTTGCGGTTCCTGAAGTCCTCTACATCTATTTCTTAGAATCGGTTGTCCACAAAGATCTATTGTGATCTCACTGACTCCCACAGCTCACTTGATGAGACTTCCTCCCTCCACCCTCGTTGGAAAACTCGGTTCCAATATCTCCCAGTTTATCCACCTCTGGACCATCTGTCCTGACGATACTTCCTTCCAAACCAGTGCCACTGAAGTTTCTCCATTATTCCTCAGGCCAGATTCCCCTCCACTGTGGTTGACAGGACACTTGGCTGTCCACCCCACTTTCCGTTCTAATGTTTTCACCCCTTCTCTTTAAGGGAGGAATAACAATTAGGTTACCGTTTTCTCAACATGAAACCACCAGCCTCCATATTCAACGCGTTATCCTCCAAATGTCTTCCACATCCAGCTAAGCTCAACAAGTGCCCTCGCGTTCCAGCCCCCATGCTGATAGCCTTGTACATTTCTGTGGGGGCATGGTTATATTTAAGGTCCAAATATTTGACTTGGCAACATATTTCAAAGTGTCACCTCTTAGCAAATTCTCCAAACTGAAGAATGGTAAAGGATCTTCAGGCATTTCAACAGTTGATTAATTGTGCTAATTCCAATCATTACATAATTGACTATCAACTTAATTAATTCAGTTATGGATTGCCATTTGTTTAAAAATATAAGTGCTAGCGTACTTAATGAGGTGGTGCACTGCACAAGTGGAAGCAAACGAACTTCTTAATTAAGTGTTTTGTCTAAATGGCATATTTACATTCTCAGGTAGCTACACTGAATACAATGTAAAAATTCGCAAATAATGACCTAGTGAATGCTAAAGTACACTCTATTAAATGCTGCTGCATGAAAATTTGCTACCCCAACCAGTTTATGCTCTTCAATCAAACACCGAAACTGATCCTCATCACCTTCCTGTGTAATTACAGGAGATGGAGCCCGAGTCCCTTGGCCGCACTCAGTTCCACTTTCCATTTCACAAACACACTTTGCTGGTGAAACATTGATTTGCTTCATTTTCTTACAATTCAGTCACTGTACACAGTCCTCACAATTGATTGTGGAAGAGAAAGAGGTGATCCGATCCCAGGGAATTAATTTGTAACTGAGCAGTGCCTCATTCCCAGAAGGGGATTCGGATCCGGGGGTCATGGGTTGAGACAGGCCCTGAGGTAGTAATTTGGTGCGGTGGGTGAAGGGTTTGGGGTCGAGTTCTCATCTTTACGGGACTAGTTTGATCTTAAGGGGGCCTGATCCTGAACACGGTCAGAACCTGAGGGTGACCTGATATTGTGGGCTGAGGTGTTTTGGTGCTGCCGGTGCCTAATCTTTTGGGGGATTTTTCTCCATGGAGTGTTTCTGACCCTGATCCCAGACAGGGCGACTGATCTTGAGGCCTGACGGTGGGACGGGCTCTTTAACCCTGGGGGATACGACTCTGAGTGGTTGTGAACTTGGAAAGCTTTTGTCTTTCCCTTTATGCTGTATAGTCATCGCTGGCTAGGCCAGCGTTTATTGCCCACCGTTAATTATCCCTTGAGAAGGTGCTGGGAGGTCCTTTCTTGAAGCTCTGCAGCCCATGTAGTGTAGGTACACCCGCAGTTCTGTTAGGGAGCAAATTGTATGATTTTGACCCAAGGTCAATGAAGGAACGTCTGATATATTTACAAGACACGATGTTGCGTGGCGTGAAGGGGAACTTCCAGGTGGTGGTGGTCCCGCGTGCCTGCTGCACTTGTCTCTCTAGAAGGAAGCGTTCGTGGGTCTTGAAAGGTGCTGCCGAAAGAGCCTTGGTGAGTTTCTGCAGTGCATGTTGTTGATGGTAAATGCAGTTGTCACTGTTCGTCAGTGGTGCAGGGAGTGAACCTTTGAGGAAGTCGTGCCAATAAAATGGAGGTTGCTTTATCATGAACAATGTCGAACTTCTTGAGTTTTGTTGGAACTACATTCATCAAGGGAATCGGGGAGTATTTCATCACACTCCTGTGTTGTGCGTTGTAGACGGTTGACAGGCTATGAGAGGGCAGGAGGTGCGTTACTCGCTGCAGGATTCGCAGGCACTGACCTGCACTTTCATGGCAAGGCCAGATCAGCATTTGGTGAATGTTAAGCCCCAGGACGTAGACACTGGGTAGTTCAGCGATCGTGATACCAGTGAATCGCAAGAGGCAATGTTTAGATTCTCACTTATTTCAAAAGGTTATTGCCTGGCAATTGTGTGGCGTGAATGTTAAATGCCACTTGTTAGTCGAAGCCTGGATATTGTCCAAAAGTAGCATTTGGACATGAACTGTCTGAGTATCTAATGAGCCGTGACTGGTGTTGGACATTGTGCAATCATTAGCGCACATCACCACTGCTGAGCTTAATGAGGCTGATGCTGTTCGGGCCGATGACATGACCCTGAGTAACTAAAGAACTGATGGTCAGGAACTGAGATGATTGACGTCCAATGACCACAATCATTTTCCTTTGTTCGAGGTATGAATCCAGCTAGCGGAGATTTCCCACACCCCCTATTCCCATTGATTCCAGTTTCACTTCAACTCATTGATGCCACACACAGTCAAATGCTGCCTTGATGTCAATGGCATTCAATCTCACCTCACCTCTGGAAAAAAGCGTTTTTTGCCATGTTGGAACTAAGGCTGAACTGAGTGTTTCATGACCACAAGGGCGGCCATTTCAAAAAAGGTTATATGATGCTGAGGAGGATCTAAGCATGAGGATGGGAAGGTGTTCAGATCCTGAGGGGGAGTCTGATCGCAAAAGGGATCTGGTCCAGGGAGCAGATTGACCCAGACGGGACTACTTCAGGCGATGTGGGTGGTCGATCATGAGCATCAGCTCATTCTGATGGGAACTGATACTGAGTAATTGTGATCATGGGGAGTGCTTTCTGTTCCTTCGGGTGGTGTTATCCTGGGCAGGGGGATGTCTGAACCTGAAGGGCTCTGATCGTGATGGGGGTGTGATGGTGTGGGAGTTAAATCCTGAGGGGTCTGATCCTGACAGGGCGTCTGATGATGAGGCGTGCATGACCCTGAGGGCATCTGATCCAGTCAAAGTGGGATGTCTCCCTTCCTCCAAACCTTAAATTCTGCGATTAAGTCCGAACCCAGGACCTGCCTGCCAAAGTAGGCTTCTTCATAACATTCCCAAGCAGATTGAGTATCAACCTGCAAATCATTCCAACAAACGCCAATGACAGGCGGTAAGAGCATTCCCGATTCTTGGTCAGCCATGTAGTGAAAATAAATTTGGAGACTGCATCATCACTATCCACAGCTCCAGAAGGTTACATTCAAGTTAAGGTGCAAGACGCCAAATCAACTTGGAATCCTGGAGTAATCACAACATACATAAGAGATAAGAGCAATAGTATATACGGCACAATGAGCCTGCTTCACCATTCAATAATATCACAACTGCGGTTCTGCTTTAACATGACCTCCCTGCTCGCTCCTTTATTTCCCCAACACTCAAATTCCACCTCTCTCAGCCATAAATATACTCAACGACTGTGCATCTATAATCTTCTGTGACAGACGATTACAAAGATGAACAGCCCTCAAAGTGAAAAAAAACCTCTCATCCTGAATGGGAATCAATCCTGCGGAATGTCTAAAGATGCAATCCTGGTGCTGGAGGTATTGGGTGGAGTGGACAGTTAATCCAATCCTGTGAAATATCCGAACGTGGAAGGGCCAACTGACTGGAAGTAAAGTCACCCTGGGGAGAGTCTGGACAGAGAGCGGTTGTATTCCTTTGAATAGTTTGACCTTGCGGATGTGGGTAGTGGAGGGGCGGCCTGTTGCTATCCGAATATGGATTCTGTCTCTGGGCAGAATGTGCCCTTGGATATTTCCAAACCTGGAGACTGTATTTTCCTGGTATGAGTGTGCCATGGAATTGGTGTGTACTTCGAAATGGACTGACCCAGCCAGTTCTGCCCTGGTGAATTTATAAACTTGGAGCGGGACTATTCCTTGGACAATTGTACCCTAGGGAGGCCCGGAACTGGGAAGTGTGCAATGTAACGGTTTGAAAATGGAGATTGCTAATTCCTGGGAAGAATGTGCGTGAACTGTGTCTAAGCATGTAAAGGGCATATTCCCGTGAAGAGTGTGCCTCTATAAAGTCCAAAACTGAGAGAAAAGGGTTCCTGCGAAGTGTACCCAGGGCACCTTCAGATCTGGTGTGGTTCTATTCCACGAAGAGCGCTTCATGGGGAGTATCCAATCCTGGAGATGAATTGCTCATGAGAGGTGTGTACCCTCGGGGTGCCCAAAACGAGAACAGCCCATTCCTCGGAAGATTGTGGCCAGGCTAGTCTCCGTAACAATGCAGGGTCCACTCCAGGGAGGTGAACACTGGGGATGTTCCAAAGCTAGAGCAGGTCTATTCCTGGGAGGATTGTGAGATGGTGAGTGCTTGAACATGGAATGGGTCAGTCCAGGAAATAGTGTGCCTGGATAGGGAGTGTAATTGGGCAATGTTTATTACTGAGAAGAGAGTCTTCTGCAGACTTTCAAAACCTGGGGATCTATTCCAGTAAAGAGTGTGACTGTGTGAGTTTAGTAACTGGAATATTATCAACATAATGGAAGTGAGTGACATCGGGAGCGTCCCAACGCAGGATTGTTTATTCTCCTGTCGAATGTGACCTGGAGAACATCTGAATCTGGAGAGTGTATATTACTGGAAAGTGTGTGACCTGGGGACTGTCCAGATCTGGACAGGGTATATTCCTCGGAAGACAGGAATATAGGAGCAGGAGTAAGCCATTCGAAGAGCATTGCTGGAAAGGTTGTCATGGGGATACCAAAGCTTGCATTGGTGTGATGCCACAGGGTGTCTTTCCCCTGGTGAAGATCTGCAGATGGTTAGGGTCTTCCCATTGGGTGAGTGATGCTTGGGGGTGTTCAAAAGCTGGAGAGGGACTGTTGCTGGGAAAGATTGCCCAGGGGGTGGTTAGAAACTGGACAGTTGTCGATTTGTAGCTAAAGGGAGCCTCCAGGAGCTTTTGAATATGGAGTAGGACTATTCCTGAGCAGTGCATGCCCTGGTAGACTCTGAACTAGTAGATGGGCCATTCCTGACAATGGTGTGTTCTGGGATGTAGCCGAACCTGGAGGGTTCTATTCCTGGCATGTCTTTGAACTGGGAAGGTTCTGAATCTGTAAAGGCTCATATGTTTGGAATGGTGTGATATGGGCTGTCTGAATTTGGAGAGGGTTTATTATTGGAAAAAGCGTTCCCTGCGGAGAGTGTGAAGCTGGAGAGAGTTTTTTCCTGGCAAGTGTGTGGCCAGGGGAGGGTTCGAAACTCGAGGAGGACTATTACTGAACAGATTGTTACCAGGAGACATTTGAAACGGGAGAATTTCTATTCCTGAGAAGTGTTTGTCCTGGGGAGCGATCGAATGTGAACATGCTCAGTCCCCGTAATGAATGAGGCCTGGGGTTTGGCCGAGATTGGAGAGGGTCTATACCTTGTGAAGAGTCTGCACTAAGGGATCTCTGAATCTAGAGATGGTATATTGCAGCCACAAATTAGGCCGGAGGAGCTTCTGAACCTGGCGAACGTTTAAAGCAGGGGCTTTTGTACTTTGGGATGGTCTGAATCTGAAGAGGGTCTATCCCTGGGAAGAGTGTGCTCTGGGGATGGCCCTAATCTGGACAGGGTCTATTCCTGTTAACGTGTATGTCGTGGATTGGATCCAAAATAGGAGAGTGTCCATTCCTGGGAAGATAGTTTCATAAGGAGTGACAAACCTGGATAGAGAGTCTATTATTGGGAAAAAGTGTGTCGTATTAGATGTGGACCTATAGCTTAAACTCCTGGGAAGAGTTGCTCTGTGGCAGTTGGAGTGTTTCTATTCCCGGGATGGGTTTGCCCTAAGGAGTGTCCAAACATGGTGAGGATCTATTCCTAATAAGAGTGTGGCCTGGGGAGTGTGCGATCCTGAACAGGGTCGATCTTTGAATTGAATGTTTCCTGGACAGCGTCTGATCCTTAAGAGGGTCCATTCGTGGGAAGAATGAGGCCTGTGGATGGACCAGAATTGAAGAGGAAATATTCCTGGGGAGGTTTCGTTGCTAAGTTTCCAAACCTGGAGGGGATCTATTACAGAGGAGAGCTTGCGATGGAGGCTTTCCAAAACAGGAGAGGCTCTCTTTCTGGGAACAGTGTAACTTGGGAGTGTACAGTACTGGAGATGCTCGATTCCAGGGGATATATTTTAATTTTTTGAGCGGCTGTGACCTTCGCTTACTGGGCCAGCATTTATTGCCCAGCCCTTGTTGCCCTTGAGAAAGTGGTCGTGAGCTGCCTTTATGAACAGCTGCAGACCATGCGGCGCAGGTACACTCACGGTGCTGTTGGGGAGGGAGTTCAAGGATTTTTATCGAGCGGTGTCAAGCTTCTTGAGTTTTCTGCGAGCTGCAGTCATCCAGGCAAGGAGGGAGTATTCCATCACATTCCTGACATGCGTCTTGTAGTTACTGGAGAGATCTGGGGGGTAAGGAGGTGAGTTATTCACCTCAGGATTCCTCGCCTCTGACCTGCACTTGAAGCCACAGTGTTTATATGGCTGGTCCAGTTCTTTTTCTCATCAACAGTAACCCCCAGGATGTTGATAGTGGCGGATTTCAAGAATCGAATGCCATTGAACTTCAAGGCGCAATGGTAATATAATTTCTTGGTGGAAATAATCATTACAACAGTTGTGTGGTGTGAATGTTATTTGCAACTTGTCAACCAGAGCCTGGGTATTTTCCAGTTCTTGCTGCATTTGGACATGGGCTGCTTCAGTACCTGAGGAGTTGCGAATGGTGCTGAACATTGTGCAATCGTCAGTGAACATCCTCACTTCTGACCTTATGGCGGAAGGAAGTTCATTGATGCAGCAGCTAACAATGGTTGTATCGAGCACACTATCCTTAGTTACCCCTGCAGATATGCCGTGGAGCTGAGGTGACTGGCCTCCCACTGCCAGAACCTACTTCCTTAGTGCGCGGTATGACTACAACAAGTGGGGAGTTTTCCCCCTGACCCCCATTGACACCTGCTTTGGTCGTGCGTTTTGCGTGGCTGGTCAGAATTAATCCTGTAAAACAGATTCAATCAGACACTTCCAGGATCACAGATAATATTTAAATCATCATTTTCAAGCCAGTGAGGACAAAATAACTCTTCTGTAGCACTCAGTTTCTCTATCTCTCCCTTATTAAATGTTGCGGTAACATTTGCTGCATCCCAGTCAGCAATTTTAATCTCGAACACCACTACCTTCCCCCATCTCTCCTTACATCGTTTTATTCACCCTGAAACCGTGTCCTTACTGCCTGGATCAGGCACTGAAAAGGTTTAATCATTAATGTCCAGCTCTTCTCCATTCTCTCTCTGACAGTTAATTTACTGAGAATTGTGAAGCTGTGCCGGGGAAAGTGTGGCCTCTCCACCTGCACCGCTCGCTATATGGTGTCTATGGCAACCGCTGATCTACTGGTCATTATCACTGACCCCATACTGAACGAGATCAATGGTGATTACTTCCCAATCTGTTTCCTGGACCTCACCTCAGTGTGTCGTGTTCGACTTTCCCTGCTGGTTGCAGTCACAGACCTTTCTGTCTGGTTCACCGTCACTTTCTCCTTTGATCGATTTGTGGCCAATCGTTGCCAGAAGCTGAAAACAGAATATTGCACCGGGAAAACTGCGGCTGTGGTTCTAGCGACAACCGGCATCCTGCTCAGTTTAAAAAACATCCCCTGGTACTTCACATATGAAACTGTCAGTATAGTCGACAATGTGCCGTGGTACTGTCATACAAAGCCAAGCTTTTTTTCTGAACCCGGATGGGTTGGATTATTCCTGGTTTGATAAAGTTTTAAAACCATTGCTCCCATTCGGTTTAATTCTGCTGATTAACGCTCTGACAGTCAGACACATTTTAGTGACCAGTCGAGTCCGGAAGGGACTGGGGGCTCAGAGTAAGAGAGAGAATCGCAGTGACCCAGAGATGGAGAGCAGAAGGAAGTCTATGATTTCACTCTTCACCATATCCGGAACCTTCATTCTCCTGTGGTCGGTGTATGTTATAAATTTCTTCCATAATGAGCTGAAAGAATGAATTTACCTCTGCGACCCTGAATACATGTTACAAGAAGTCGGGTTTATGCTGCGGACTTTCAATTGCTGCACAAACACATTTATTTATGGCGTGACTCAATCCAAGTTCAGAGCGCAGATCAAGAACGTGGTGAAATTTCCAGTTACATCAATTATTCAATTAATGAAAAATAAACCCTGACTGTCAAGCACTCAACTAATCAGAGACCTCAGCCCGCTAACGGGCAGAAGTTTCGACCAATGAGAGAGCTCTGCATGCTGACTGACAGTGGTCTCAGACAATCAGGGGGCTCCGACGCTACTTGACAGCTTCCTGCAGCAATCGGACTATCAGCTCCACAACTGCCAATGGGCCAATGGGCTAACTTCATCTTTTCAACCACAGGCGCCTCAGCCATTCAGGGAGCACAGGTCGCTGACTGACAGCTACCTGAGCCAATCAACAGACCGATGGTGTTCTGCAAAGCATTCGCCCAGTCTGCGTTTTGTCTCTCCAATGACTGGGCGACCGCTTTGCAGAACACCTTCGGTCTCTCCGCAAGAATGACCCAGACCCCCCTGTCGCTTGCCATTTTAACACTCCACCCTGCTCTCTTGCCCACATGTCTGTCCTTGGCTGTCTGCATTGTTCCAGTGAAGCTCAACGCAAACTGGAGGAACAGCACCTCATCTTCCGACTAGGCACTTTACAGCCTTCCGGACTGAATATTGAGTTCAAAAACTTTAGAGCTTGAACTCCCTCCTCCACCCCCACCCCCTTTCCGTTTCTTCCCCCTCTTTTGTTTTTTCCAATAATTTATAGATTTTTCTTTTCCCACCTATTTCCATTATTTTTAAATCTATACCTTTTATGCCCTTTTAGTCTTATTTCACCCCATCCCCACTAGAGCTATCTGTACCTTGCCTGTCCTGCCATCCATTCTTAATTAGCACATTCGTTTAGATAATATCACCACCTTCATCACCTCTTTGTTCATTTGTCTGTGACATATTTTGTTTATCTGCTCCTATCACTGCTTGCTTGTCCCTACAACCAGCCCACCCATCCCCACTTCTCCCCCACCCCCCACCTTAAACCAGCATATATTTCACCCCTCTCCTATTTTTACTTAGTTCTGTTGAAGGGTCATGAGGCCTCGAAACGTCAACTTTGTTCTTCTCCGCCGATGCTGGCAGTCCTGCTGAGTTTTTCCAGGTATTTCTGTTTTTGTTTTGATCATCTTCCTGTGTGCCGACAGTTGCCTCAACCAATCATAGAACACCAACTGCTGATGGACAGACAGTTCAGCCAAACAGTTCATTCCACCCGTTGCCTGGCAACATCCTTATGCAGTCACGTTTGTGCAACCAGTGACTCTCTGATAGCTCAGCCAATCAGTGAGGTTCATCTGTGACCACAAGGGTATTAGCCCATCAGGGATCTGAACGCGATCGCAGACATGCGCATCAGCCAATCAGTGAGCTCTGAACACTGAATGACCGCACGTCAACCAATCAGACATCTCAAGCCAGCTAGCATGGAGTTTGGCCCAATCATAGCGTTCAATATTTGACTGACAGGTCCAGAAACAAATGGAGAGTCCCGAAAGTTTGCCGGACAGGGCCCTGCCCGATTGGAGCATTTCAGTGTCAGACTGACAGCTAAAATATCCAATCGGAGAAATGCAACAACCCTCGAATTTCCTCGAGTAACACGACCAATAGCCAAGCGCCTTGCTAGGCTAAGCAAAGCCTAGCGCTGCCTACTTTGTGACTGACAGCAGCGTAAGACAATGGCTGAGTTTCTTGCAAACCATTGACGAATAGAAATCCGTCCCTATTCTTCGATTTACGCAGCGTCACCACCTATCCACCGTCATGACGTCATGACGATCGATCCTGGCGGGAGGTTGGGCAACGATTCTGAAAGCGCGGAGGCGCTGAAAATTACTGCAATGCAACTATATTTCCCTCATTGGAAGTAAAGCTGGAACCGAACGACTGAAATTCAGAGAGTGAAATAGGAGGGAAGCAGGGAAGAGGAAGGAGGAAATGTAATCACACAATCACAGAACTATTACCAAGCAGAAGGTGGCCATTTGGCCCATCGTTTCTGCACCGACTCTCTGAATGAGCAACTCAGCTATATCTATTCTCCCGACTTCTCCCAATAAACCTGTACTTTCTTGATTTTCAGATAACAGTCTAATTCCGTAATGAATGCTTCATTTCAACCTGCCTCCACCACAATGTTACAGACCCTAAAAACTCGCCTTGTGAAAACAGTATAATTGATGTCATCGTTGCTGCTTTCCCTAAGTACTTTAATACTGAGCACCGTCACCCTGAGCCCTTTCACGAAAAGGAACCGTTTCCCCTTATTTAATCTAGTTCACTCATGAGTCTAAATACCACTATCAAATCTCCTCTCAACCGTCTCTTCTGCAAGGAAAACGATCTTAACTTTGAGCCTTAGATGTCTACAGAACAGAAAAATACCCTTCAGCAAATCGAGTCTGCGATGTTCAAAGAATTGCCTAACTACTTTAACCCCTTTTCCCATCCCTTGGCCATAGCCTTGTATGCCATGGGTTCGCAAGTGCACATCCAAACAGTTTTTAAATGTGAAGAGGGTTTCTGCCTCTAACACTCTTTAAGGCAGTGAGTTCCAGATACCCACCAACCTCTGTGTAAAAAAACATTGCTCCTCACATCGCCGCTAACCCTCCTGCCCCTTGCCTTAAATCTATTCCGCCTGTTTGTTGTTCCCTCCACCAAGGGGAATAAGCGCCTTTCTGCCTAACCCTGTCTATTCCCCTCGCAATTGTATACACCAAAATCATGTCCTACTAATCCTCCTCTACTCCAGTCAAAATAGCCACAGTCTATCCTATCCCTCCTCAAAACTGGGACTCTCCATCCCAGGGAACACCCTGGTAAATCTCTTCTGCACTGTCTAAAGTGGAATCAGATCCTTCCTACATTGCGTCTTCCAGAACCGCACCTAATACTCAAGCTGTGGCCCAACCAGCATTACTTACAGTTTCAGAATTACCTCCCTGCTCGTATATTCTTTGCCTCGACTAATAAATGCAATTATCCCATATGCCTTCTTAACTACATTATCTACCTGATGCGCTACCTTAACAGACCAGTGGACATGCACAACAACCGTGATCCTCGGTACTTCCCAGGGTTCTACATTTCATCGTGTATCCCCGTGCCTTGTTCGTCCTGCCCAAGTGCATCACCTCACACATGTCCGGTTATAGTCCCATTTGCCACTGATCAGCCAATCTGACCAGCGCATCTATATCCTCGTTTAATCTAAGGCTCTCCTCCACACTATTTTCCACCTCACCACTTTTGCTGGCACCCGTGAATTTACTGATCATCCCTCCCACGTTCACTTCCATATCGTTTATATATACCAAAAACAGCAAGGAAGCAAGCTCCGATCCCTACAATTCCTCCAAACGCAGCCCTGGAAGCATTCTCGTGAATCTTATCTTTATTCATACATTACCTTCCAATTCCTTGCCCAGAACAAGAGTTAATATTTCAACTGGAGCACGAACTAGTGATTTACTGAAGTGGAACGTAACCGCCTTGCACCTGTACTGTATTTTCCTATAAGTGCAGCCTTGTTTTAGTTACTGATTTCTCAAACTGCCCTGCCACCTTCAATGACATGTCCGTCTGTTCATGCCCTCTTCAGGGATGTATCCTTTATTTCATGCCGCCTCTACCAATGTTCTTGCTCCCAAAATGAATTATTTCTCTTCTCTCTGCTTTGGATTTCATCGACCCCCTTGGCTACCAATTCCAATAATTTGTTCATGACATTTTCAAATACTATACTATCCTCCTCAGAGTTCAGTAATCTTCTGATTTAGTTGCTTATCGGTCCAATGCCGAAATGCCCTCATTTTCTCCTCATGTAATGTTTTGAAGACCAATACAACAATTAGCTTTAACTTTATATCCCGTATATTAGATGTCATGTAAAATCCACGATTTATAGTAAATTTTCCCGTCCAAGTGCTGGCTATCGATTTAATGTTCACAAGTCAGATCGAACGTTACACCCTGTTGATCAGTTATCATGTCCAATAAAACAAATACGTACAATTTTATTCCACTGCATTGGGTATCGAGCCCAACTTAGCATCTAAATGTCAATTAATAGAGTAGTGTATAATGTATGGTAATTATTTAGTGTATGTCTGTTTGTGAGTGTGAGCGTGTGTGTGAGCGCAGGGTCACGACAGACCCAAGCCGAGGGAGTTTGCTGAAGGTGAGTTTAAGTGTCCGTGTGCGTGAGTGTATTTGACTGTGTGAGTAAATGTGTCTATTTATGTTTCTGTCCGTCTGTGTACGTAAGAACGTGTGTGAGAATGTGTATGTGTGTGTGCTTGTGTGCATGTATGTGGGTATGCGTTTGACTATGGGAGTGTGTCTGAGTGTCTGTCCATCCAGGTGTACCTACGTGCGTGGGTGCGTTTGTGAGTGTGTTGCGTATTTGAGTGTCTGGCCGCCTGTGTGTATGTCCCTCTGCATGTGTGTTTTATTGTGTATGTGTGTGTGCATTTGTGTGCGTGCCTATGGGAGTGCACCCATCTATTTATGTTTCTGTCCGTCTGTAATTTTGTTTCCCTTTGTTTGCATGTCTGTGTGTGTGAGAGAGTGTGTATGTGTCTGTCTATCCATCTGTGTTTCTTAATGTATGTGTGTGTGTCCGTGTGTGCATGCACACTGTTTATTTCTGTGGCAGGTGAACATGACATCGTCCTACAGAGGGAGATTGCTGAATGTGAGTCTATTTCTGTGTATGTGCCTAACTGTCGCTTCATGAACCTGTGTGAATTTGTGCGTGCACGTACGTTTGTATGTTCTTGTGTGTGAGAGACAGATGGGGAGAGAGAGAGAGAGAGAGAGAGAGAGAGCACTTCCATGTGTTTGTGAGTGTGCCGAGGTGTGTGTGTGAGAGGGAGACAGAGAGAGAGAGGGAGAGAGAGAGAGATTGTTCTTTCAGTGCACACTATCATTTTTATTTTGGAAATTCCTTGTTATTGTTTTGCACTGCCGTCAATCTGATTAGGGAGCTTAAGGTGAAGGAACCCTTAGGAGGAAGTGACCATAATATGATAGCATTTACCCTGCAATTTGAGAGGAAAAAGCTGGAATCAGATGTAACGGTATTACAGTTGAATAAATGCAACTACAGAGGCATGAGGGAGGAGCTGGCCAGAATTGACTGGGAGATGAGTCTAGCAGGAAAGACAGTGGAACAGCAATGGCAGGAGTTTCTGGGAGTAATTTGGGAGACACAGCAAAAATTCATCCTTAGGAAGAAGAAGCATACTAAAGGAAGGACGAGGCAACCATGGCTGATAAGGGAAGTCAGGGACAGCATGAAAGCTAAAGAGAAAGCATACTATGCGGCGAAGAGCAGTAGGAAATTAGAGGATTGGGAAGCCTACAAAGACCAACAGAGGACAACTAAAAAAGAAATAAGGAGGGAGATGATTAAATATAAGGGTAAAATAGCCAGTAATATAAAAGACGTTTGCAAACGCTTTTTTAGATATATAAAGTGTAAGAGAGAGGCAAAAGTGGACATTGAGCCACTGGAAAATGACGCTGGAGAAGTAGTAGTGGGGAACAAAGAACTGGCAGAGGAACTGACTAGGTACATTGCATCAGTCTTCACAGTGGAAGACACGAGTGACATCCCCAAAGTTCAAGAGAGTCGGGGAGCAGAGGTGAGTGTGGTGGCCATTACCAAGGAGAAGGTGCTAGGAAACCTGAAAGGTCTGAAGGTGGATAAATCACCTGGACCAGATGGAGTACTCCCCAGAGTTCTGAAGGACATAGCTGAAGAGATAGTGGAGGCGTTAGTGGTGATCTTTCAGGAATCACTGGAGTCAGAGAGGGTACCAGAGGACTGGAAAATCGCTAATGTAACCCCTCTGTTTAAGAAGGGAGAGAGGCAAAAGTCGGGAATTTAAAGGCCGATTAGCCAGACCTCGGTCGTAGGTAAGATTTTAGAGTCCATTATTAAGGATGAGATTTCAGAATACTTGGAAGTGCATGGCAAAATCGGGCAAAGTCAGTATGGTTTCATCAAGGGGTGGTCATGCCTGACAAATCTGTTAGAATTCTTTGAGGAGGTAATGAGTAGGTTAAACAAAAGAGAGCCAATGGCTGTTATCTACTTGGACTTCCAGAAGGCCTTTGACAAGGTGCGCACAGGAGGCTGCTCAGTAAGATAAGAGCTCATGGTGTTAGAGGCAAGGTACTAGCACGGATAGAAGATTGGCTATCTGTCAGGAGGCAGAGAGTGGGGATAAGGGGGTCCTTCTCAGGATGGCGGCCGGTGACTCGTGGAGTTCCACAGGGGTCAGTGTTGGGGCCACAACTGTTAACTATATACATTAATGATCTAGATGAAGGAACTGAGGGCATCCTGGCTAAGTTTGCAGATGTTAAAAAGATAGCTGGAGGGACAGGTTGTATTGAGGAGGCGGGGAGGCTGCAGAAGGATTTGGACAGTTTAGGAGAATGGGCAAACAAGTGGCAGATGGAATACAACGTGGGGAAGTGTGAGGTCATGCACTTTGGTAGGACGAATAGAGGCATGGACTGTTTTCGAAATGGAGAGATAATTCAGAAATCTGGAGTGCAAAGGGACTTGGGAGTCCTAGTCCAGGATTCTCTTAAGGTTAACTTGCAGGTTGAGTCGGTAGTTAGGAAGGCAAATAAAATGTTGGCATTTATTTCGAGAGGACCAGAATATAAAAGCAGTGATGTGCTGCTGAGGCTACATAAGGCTCTGGTCAGACCACATTTAGAATATTGTGAGCAATTTTCGGACCCATATCTCAGGAAGGGTATTCTGGCCCTGGACAGGGTCCAGAGGAGGTTCCCGAGAATGTTCCCAGGAATTAAAGGCTTAAGATATGAGGAACGTTTGAGGACTCTGGGTCTATACTCGATGGAGTTTAGAAGGATGAGGGAGGATCTGACTGAAACTTACAGAATACTGGAAGACCTGGATAGAGTGGACATGGGGAAGATGTTTGCATTAGTTGGAGAAACTAGGACCCGAGGGCACAGCATCAGAGTAAAGTGAAGACCTTTTAGAACAGAGATGAGGAGAAACTTCTTTAGCCAGAGAGTGGTGAATCTATGGAATTCTTTGCCACAGAAGGGTTTGGAGGCCAGGTCTTTGAGTGTATTCAAAACCGAGATAGATAGGTTCTTGATTGGTAAGGGGATCAAAGGTTACGGGGCGAAGGCGGGAGAATGGGCTTGAGAAACTTATCAGCCATTATTGAATGGCGGAGCAGACTTGATGGGCCGAATGGCCTAGTTTCTGCTCCTATGTCTAATGGTCTTATGATCTCTCTGCTAAAAAGTACAAGACAGTGCTTGATTTTATATGAGAAATATACAGTTAACCAGGTTGTAAGGGTGGTTTTAAAATTTCAGAGTAAGGCATGCAGCATAGAAAGAGACTGAAATTAATACACTTAATGTGAAACTGGAACAGTCATGTATGAAGAACAAAAATTGCTGGAAAATTTCAACAGTTCTGACAGCATCTGTGGAGAGTTATACAGGGTTAACGTATCGAGTCCTGAAGAAGAGTAATACAGAGTCGAGACGCTAACTCTGTCTTTCTCTCCACTGATGCTCTCAGGCATGCAGAGTTATACAAGCGTGTATTTTTTCGTTTCAGAATTCCAACAACGCAGTAGTTTGCCTTCATGGAAAATTCATGTACTGCACCTTAACATGTTTGATGAATAAAGTATTTATTCTTTTTGGAAAAATTGAGTTTTACACAGTCTGCTCTTTTTTCCACTTTATCACAGACAATTATTGTGTCCATATACCCCACCCCCCACAAACCCCCACCCCCCACGCTCGCCCCCGACCCCCGCCTTCACCGTGGCTTTAACCTCTTAAGTTCCTAAACTTTCCCAGCTCTGATCTAAGCTCCATGACCTTAAAAGTAAAGTCAATAAGTTTTGAATAGAAATACAAGGAAATATTCAGGTCTTCAGTAGATAAAGACGTGTGTTATAAATGTCAGTTACAGAACTGGATTAAGACATGCCAAGACCCTGAAGTATGTCAAGCTTAAAACGGCCCATTATATAAAAGGTTTCCCTGATAATTCTCACAGGAAGTGGACTGAAAATTGTATCTTCGCAAATATTCAAAGGTAAAGGCACAAAGAACACATGTGAATGGATCAAAAATAGGTCTCACAAAATATCTGTTTGCATTAGCTAATTTCAAATTAATATACGTTCACGATTTCTTAATTGGTAAAAATGAAAAATTTTGACAAAACAAACCAAAAATCTGAGAGGCAAATCAGCAGCTTATTAAGAAGAAGCAGTAATACAAACTGCAGCAAATCTGTTTGAACATCATATGAAGAGAAAACATTAAAACGTTTTCTTTTGTGATGTTTAGAAAGCAAAATCATCGAAGATATCCACAAATAAAAAGCTGTAAAATGTATCACTTTGGATGTACATAATGCTAAGGGCAGATGGCTATTCTTGTAGCAATCTTTAGTCAAATTCATGGAACACAGTCCTGTAGAACTGAACAGAATTTCTCAAGTATGTGACTGTGAATGTGTGCCACTCTTACAAAGACATATTCCGTTCAAAGCTTCTAAACGCATTGAACACTTGAATTCCCGAAAATAAGCATCCAAAAATGTAGATATTGATATTGTGCAAAAGAGAGAAGGAATCTGTGTGCGACTCGATCATGATAGCAGCAAGTGCAACTGAATGGAATCCTTCACTTTGTCGGAATTAAATATTTATCAATGGTTATCTAGAGTATTTCAAATTTAATCACTGTTACAGCTGCACAAATAAATGAACAGATTATGACTAGTAAATTTGTAACACTACAGATATGAATGTACTTTGCATATTAGAATTAAAAATCCATAACTGTAGTGAAACCTGCAAGTTTCAAATGATTATGTTCAATTATCGCCCTCCCAGCCCCCCGACAGTCGGCCCCATGTGCTTGAAATCATGAAAATGCGCCGGTCCGGAACATGCACAGGACAACCTTTCAGGACTTGACAGGATGGAACTCTAGAACAGATCATGGGCACTGGGAACGATTGAGCACTTTGGGTATGGTGTCCTCC
The DNA here is from genome assembly GCF_964194155.1 of Cetorhinus maximus. NCBI lineage: Eukaryota > Metazoa > Chordata > Chondrichthyes > Lamniformes > Cetorhinidae > Cetorhinus > Cetorhinus maximus. The sequence continues at coordinate 4,315,554 of NC_135915.1, forward strand.
TCGGCACCACGTGGTATCGATTATCTCAACCATCGCTGCAATGGACTCTCCAGCAGTTGTCGCATCGCTCATGATGTCACACCAGCGGTAATTTCATCTCTCAGGTGATCGCTCCAGCAGCAGTTAAATCACTTGGATGGTCACTTCAGCAATAGTTACGTCACCCTGGTGGACTCTGTAGTAGTAGTCACATCACACGTGTGGGCTCTCCGGCATCATCCACATCGCTCGGGCAGTCTCTCCAGCATCATTCACATCATTGAGGTGGACTGTCCAGCAGCAGTCACAACGCTTGGTTAGTCTCTCCTGCATTCGTCACATCGCTGAGGTGAACTCTCCAGCGATATTCAGCTGTAGGGGACCCCCAGCATGTCGTTATGCTAAAGCAAAGCTTAGCAATCGAGGCGTGTGTGAAGGGCAAACGACAAGCACCCAGAGAATGCTTCTCAGACAAGGCTCACAAGCGCTCTGGCAAGGATCAATGCCTCCCTTTGTGCACAAGCTTCTGGGGGGCATAGGCCCAATCTGGGCTGTCCCCCTGAATATAGGGAGTTTGGTCATTATTAAAGAATAAGGAAAGCAATGATAATATACAAGCCTGGCGTGGAAAATCCCGGTGTCTCTCAAACCCACACACACACAGGTACACAAGCTCAAACAATGACACGCACAGGCACATACACAATAACATGCAGCCATACATATTCACTCCATCTCACACTATAAAGTGTCACAGACTCTTTCTCAAACACATGCACTATCTCGCTAGCATACAGTCTCAATCACAGGCATCCACTCATTGACATATTTTCACTCACGCACTCAAATCCCAAACTCACTCCATCTGACACTGTCAAAAAGTCAGTCATTCTCTCTCTCACACAAGCATACACAAACACAATCAGATACTGAATTCCACTCATTCTTACCCACACACAATCACACTCACACGCACATTCTCATTCACACATTTTCACGGATTAACATGCTCACTCAATCTCAAGCTGCCCATATTGCCCTCTTTCTGTATCACTCTCTCTCTCATACACACACACACCCAGAACGACACTCACAGACGCTCTGTAAAGCACATTCTTTCTCCCACATACACAAAAATTCATTCACTCCCTCGCACCCATTCAGACAAGCACTCACACATTATCTCAATCACACACTCACTCCCTCTGTCACAGACCCTCCCACAATCGAATACTTGTTCAATATCACACTGTCACAATTCCACACATTCTCAGTCTCCCTCACACGCAACCACTTTCACTCACGCAGAATCCGATTCACATGCATGCAGACAAATACCAACATGCACACACACAGAGATTCTGTCAGCAATCACAATATCATACAGTCAATATCTCACACATATTGACACACTCACTCTCTGTCGCTCAGAAACACACACACACCCAGAATCACCTACTTACTCACACACTCTCACAAAATGCTCTCAGCTCTCACACGTATACACAATCGCATATCGCACTAACTCACAAACTCTCACAGAGAAGCTCTCACGTACATCAACAGGCAAACCCAAACGCACATTCAGACACACGCCCCCTCTATAACACTCTCACCCCCACACATTCAAACATTTCTCAACCACTCTGAATGTCACACACCCTGATCCCGAACGCGCACACACAAACTTACACAATCACACACTCTCTCACAACATTACAAATTCACTTTCGCAATCTCACAATGGCACAATCTTCCGCACACACCATCAACACACTCATACACCCACACGCGCACACACACACACACAGGTCCTGAATTACAAATACAAAAAATCATAGCCACACTGACTCACACACTCTCCCTCACACACACTGCCTCAATGCTCTCCCTCGCATGCTCTCCGCCAGGTACACACTCACATGTTCTCAGACACATACTAATCTATCGCACCGCACCATCAAATACGAAATACACACTTGCACAATCTCACCCTGTGTGTGTTTATGTGTGTGAATGTGTGCGTGAGTATGTGTGTTTTCTGTGGGTGCGTTTTTTGTGTGTGAGTGGTTTGTGTATGTTAATACCGCGAGTGTGTGGGTCTGAGCCTGTTTGTGTGTGTGTTTATGTGTGAGGGAGAGAGTTTTAAGGTGCAAATTGAACCATGAGCGAATTGGAATACGGACGGGCTCCAAAGACAGAATGGACTCCACATTGTCCCAATTATTTAATTCATTACTCGCCTTCAGGATAGTTATATGCCCTGATTATTGTTAGAGAAATGGCGGGCCATGTTCCCACAATCCGCCGCGGATGGGAAGGCCCTCTATCAGAGACACTGCACTCTGGGATAGTGAACAGACCGCACATGCGCAGCACTATTGCCCGCTGAGCAGGCGGCTGCTTTTCATTTATCATTTCATTATTATTATTACTATTTACCACCTCGACGGGTCAGAGCTCCAGTTCGTTCTCCATTCCGAAGCGAAACTTCTCCCTTTCTCTTTGTCAAATTAAAATAAATGACTACAATTAAACACTGACGCCACGAGATCTTACCTGCGGACCTGCGGCCGGATTTCTACAAAGAGCAGCGGTGGGTTCATGGGATAAGAAAGAGTGAAGACTGGGAGGACCAGGGAGACACAGTACGGCCCGGCGGAAGTTTGTGCGGCCCCAAGCGGATAGGAGGTGATATGGCAGCAAGCGCAGCCTCTATTTCCAGAGCCAAGTTCAGTTTCCAGAGGCACTGGGAATATCTTCAAATATGATATTCAGCTTCTAAATTCACCATGAAAAAGAACTATTCACTCTGCACAGCAATTTTACTCTCCATTCCCCACGTTATATCTGGCCTGATCACATCAGTTGTTGGTTGAGATAGTTCAAATCATTTTCTGTTGAAAGATTTGAGATTGCAAAAGGGGTAAGAACATTAGAAACAGGGATAGGGGAAGGATACTAGGGCCCTCGAAACTACCCTGCTATTTAGAAGATCATTGCTGATCAGGTAGTGAAGTTAACTCCAACCCTTTACTGAACTTCTCTGTCCGTCTCCCCAATTCCCCCTGCTCCCTTGTCGATGAAATCTCTGCCAAACTTAGCTTTGAATATAATCAATGACCCGGTTTCCATTGGCTCACTGGTGGAGGGAAGTAACGAGTCTCTGAGACAAGGAATTCCTCCTCATCCGCGTTTTAGATGGTTGACTCAAATTCTTAAATTGTGCCACTAGTTCTGGATTCCGGCACAAAGAGAAACACCCTCTGGGTAGCCACTCGTTCAATGTCTCTCGGTATCTTAACTGTTACAAGGCGACTCTAAACTCTGTCAGGTACCAGCTCATTCGTTGAAAATTTCCATATGAGACAACGCCATCATCCCTGGGTTCAGCATCTCTGAATTACCTGCAGTGGAATTATTACCCTCTTTTAATAAAGATGCTAAAGGTAGGGGAAATGTTTTCACGAGAATAGATTCAATGATGAGGTTCCTCAATTACGTGGATAGATTGGAGAAACCTGGGTTTTGCTTGGAGAAGAGAAGCTTGCGATATTATTTAGATATGTTCAGAATCATGATCGATCGACAAAGAGTAGATAGATATTCTTTACGTTGGCCGAGGGTCCGAGAATCACATGACATTGTGTTAATTTGCTTGGCAAAAGAAGCAAATGTGACATGAGAAAAATCCCTTTAACACAGTGAGAAAATGGGGTCTAGAATGCTCTGTTTGAGAAAGAGATGTAGCAACGTTTAATAATGGTTTCTGGGAGGAAATTGAACGGGATTCTGAAGGGAAACTATTTACTGGGTATTGGGGAAAGGGTGGACGAGTTGCAGCAGTGAGATTACTCCTGCTCTGTGACACCCCCTGTTTAAATCTGATTTCTGCTGGAAAACACCCGTGCTCCATTTAAGAGCAAACGGTAGATGGCGGAATTTGTAACGCTCATGCGGTGTGTTGAATGATGCCAGGTTTGAAGTTTTATCATCAAGCTTCACGTTCCAGTCGCCATATCTGGTAAGGAGCTGCTGAAAGCTTTTGCCCCTGCCCCTGCATGGTCCCTTGCACTGTTGGAATAATATACTGAGTCCTCTTTATTGATTGATTTAGGTCTTTGGGATTCAGACAAATACTTAGTCGCCCATTTGCCTTCTCTATTACGGTATTGGAATTTGCCAATCTCTAGGCTCCATGACTTGGGTAATTATTTTCTTTTCTCTGCCTCTTGGAGCTAAATTTCAAGCTTTATTTTCAGATCTATTGGTACTTTACATGGGGAATGAATCAATTATATTATCTGGTTCAATCATCATGTGATAATCCAAATATTCAGAACATTTGCATAACTTATTTAAACACTCTGGGTCCAATTGGACCAGATCTTTCTTTCTACTGCTTGGAGGACGCTTTCAACGAATGTATTATTTTCAATCCTCAGTGACGCCTCATTCATCTCCTGGTTTGCTACGTTCAGATGCAGTTTTTCACCACTGCTGAACCCCAGAATAGCAGCACCATTCAGTGACATAGAAAATAAAGCTAACGTCATTTCCTTTGGGTCCATTTGACATGGCCCTTCCCCAGCTATCAAATATCAGTTCCATCTTGACCATCAGCATATGTTTACAGGCTTTCATTGCATCTTTCTTCGGGTAAATTATACATTTCAACATTTCAGAAAATGTCTTCTGGTTTTAGGCTGAACAATTTGAGATTTGTTTCTGCTCTGGCATTAAGCTTTGGATTAATCTTTGTGAGCGCATTTCCCAACTTTTCCAGATCTGAATACTTGTGTAAGTTACTTTTGTGTAGGACAAGTCACGTCTACACATTTCATACAACTGTCTAGTTCCGATTTCTTATGTATCCTCAATCTCGTCACCATTTCCTAGGGAATGCGGGCTTTGATTTTTTCTCCTTCTCATTCCCTCTGTTCATCTGTCTCTGATAATTTGTTGACCCTCTTCTTTCTTATCCCTGTGCATCTTTTCCCAGGGATTGTGTTTTTTTTACAAGCTTTGCTGTTTGAGATGTACGCGCTGCATTTTCTTTTGTCGGTGAAAAAATGTGAACATCTGCGCTCTCACACATTCATTTTTTCTCTCTCTCTCCCTGACGTGCACCCATTAGTCACTGATTCACTGCATCCATCCGGATTCCTCGAATTAACTGAAGTTTAGCCGTTTAGGCTGACAACAGCTTCATCTCGCTCTTCCTGGCTTCATGAACAGGGGTGCCTCTATAGCCTGCGACATTGTGAGCTGATCTTTTCGAATTGAAGCCGTAAATTCCAGCTGAATTTCTGAAAAAAAACTTTCCTCGGTTTTCACTTTCACCTTCACTGATTCTCCATCCATTGAAAAGATCCAATTATTTACCCTCATATCAACACAAGCCGATACCTGATCACCTGTCGTTTTTAGTATTTTTCAGACAACTACAGAATGTGACATTCCCTGATGCTTGAGTTCCTGGATCACCCCCACAGCATTTTCAGCCTCCCAATTGATCATAATTTAGAGCTCTTCTTTAAATGCTGCAGGGACCACCATGTTTTTGAACGAATCTGAGAATTTTTGGGCTTCCATTCAAGGTTATTTTCAAAGTATGGTTCAGTATTTGCATGATTTCAAATGTTTAAGTTCTATCCGCAGAACCTGCTGCCACCATGTTATGCTGCTGTTCCTAGCGCCCCAAAATAAATCACACTTTTGGCCATAATTTCTGAAGATTGCATTATGTATATTTTTGACATTGCCTCATGTCTGAAGGAATGGCACATTGTGTGTAGGATACAAAGGTTATAATGCAGCAGTGATTGACATAGCATCGTAGATATATGCTATATGCTAATGGAAGAATATAGATTCCAAAAATCAATTCATTTTCGTATGATACAACTTTGTTTATTTTCATAAGAATTAGTTTGACGTTCAGATGGAAATCTTTAAGGCACTTTCTTTCTCTGCTTTTGGTAAATTAAGTTCAATATCCCAGCAAGCCCTTGTTTTATCCCAAGTAGAGGACGACATTTAGTCACTTATAAATGGCTATCATGGTCAGGTCATGTTAAAAAATGAACCCATATTTTACTCTAATGCTGAGTCCAATACTGGCTTCAACTCATGGCCAGAACAATGCAGTAATTGGATATTAACCTTCAATTTCATCAGGAGAGAGAGCTGCTGGAGAACATGTATCACATTATCGAGACTGAAACAGCAGAGCTGCTGCAGACTCCGCTTCCACTGTGAGCAATGGATTGCTTGTCAGCATCTTGTCCGTCTAACCCGATATTTAAATGAAGCTGACCAATGTATTTCTTTGAAACCTGCCTGTGGAGTTCCATTACAGATTCCTTTCTGTAGATCACAGCCGGGACGAGTCGAGAAGACCTGTTAACCCAAAAGAACAGAAAACTCTTTACACTGAAGGCATGAAAGCTCGTTGCAGTGAGGATTACCAGACCGATTATAATAAAGCTGTATAAAAAACAAAAAAACTACTGCGGAAGCTGGAAATCCAAAACAAAAACAGAATTACCTGGAAAAACTCAGCAGGTCTGGCAGCATCGGTGGAGAAGAAAAGAGTTGACGTTTCGAGTCCTCATAACCCTTCAACAGAACTGAGTAAAATTGGGAGAGGGGTGAAATATAAGCTGGTTTAAAGTGGGGGGGGAGAGAAGTTGGGGGCGGGGGGCGAGGGGGTTGCTGGTTGTAGGGACAAGCAAGCAGTGATAGGAGCAGATAATCAAACGATGTCACAGACAAAGAAACAAAGAGGTGTTAAAGGTGGTGATATTAACTAAGAGAATGTGCTAATTAAGAATGGATGGCAGGACACTCAAGGTACAGCTCTAGTGGGGCTGGGGTGGAAAGACTGACAGGACATTACAGGTATAGATTTAAAAATAATGGAAATAGATGGGAAAAGAAAAATCTATATAAATTATTGGAAAAAAACAAGAGGGAGGGGGAAGAAACGGAAAGGGGGTGGAGATGGAGGAGGGAGTTCAAGATATAAAGTTGTTGAATTCAATATTCAGTTCGGAAGGCTCTAAAGTGCCTAGTCAGAAGATGAGGTGCTGTTCCTCCAGTTTGCACTGGGCTTCACTGGAACAATGTCTGTCTGTAAGAAAGACCCAAACCTCCCTGTCGCTTGCCATTTTAACACTCCACCCTGCTCTCTTGCCTACATGTCTGTCCTTGGCTTGCTGCATTGTTCCAGTAGAAGACTGAGGGGCGACCTGATCGAGGTGCACAAGATTATGAGGGGCATGGACAGGGTGGATAAAGAGCAGTTGTTCCACTTAGCTGAAGGGTCTGTCACAAGGGAGCAAAAGTTCAAGGTGAGGGATATGAGTTTTAGAGGAGATGTGATGAAAAACTTTTTTACCCAGAGGGTGGTGATGGTCTGGAATGCACTGCCTGGTAGGGTGGTGGAGGCGGGTTGCTTCACATCCTTTAAAATGTACCTGGATGAGCACTTGGCACGTTATAACATTGAAGGATATGGGGCAAGTGCTGGTAAATGGGATTAGGTAGGTAGGTCAGGTGTCCCTCATGTGTCGGTGCAGACCCGATAGGCCCAAGGGCCTCTTCTGCACTCTGATTCTTTGATAGAGAGAGATGAAGAGTCAGGAAGAGAAACAGGCACAGAAACAGACCGCGTGAGAAGGATAGGGTGAGACGGAGAGAGACAGAGAGAGAATGAAAGAGACAGAGAGAGTAAGAGAGGGAAAAAGCGGCATAAAGACCGAGAGAGAGAATGGCACAGAAAGATAGAGTGGGGATATGATAGAGTGCGTAGAGGAGAAAGAGACACAGAGAGATAGAGAGACACACACAAAGGGAGAGAGTGAGAGAAATACAATGATAGAGAGGAAGAGCCAGAGAACAAAACACACAGAGAGAGAGAGACAGAAACAGAGAGAGGGAGAGACAGAAAGATTGTGAGGGCGTCGCAATTGATTGAGGTGTGGAATCAATTTTTGTGTGAGTTTAAATACTTCCTGACACTTTATTCGTTGCATTTTGCAATAAATTGTCACCCCTAACCTACGTTAATCGCATAACTGAATGTCCACAGTTAAAGAGGGCAGCTACATCCCAGTTTACAATAGAACAGCGTGTGGAGACGCACTCTAACGTTTGGAATTTAATGACTGAATGGTAACAGTCAAGTGCCGGCTTTCCCTGAAGCAATCTGAGATCTAGAGATGGTACTGATGGTGTTTGAGTGGACAGCATGTTATCCGGGTGAATGAAGCTGCTGCTTTTATTCGTTAATTAATCAGCATAGGAACTGTCTTTGGAATGTGGACGCTGAATCTAAAAATAAACACATTTTCACTGAGCTCAAAGGCATAATCTGTTTGTTCATGTATTTAAAAATAATACTTTGAACAATGTTGCAATTTCAACATCCCTGAGGTGATCCCACAGGGTATAAATTAAAATCTTTGGCAATGTAACACCTCAGCGTTTAAGACAGAGGGATTGCCAGCAGCACAAAAGGGCGCATTACTTAATATTGAAAATGCTTCCTCCAATTGAACTGGTTGAGAAAATATTCTTCACAATCCTTGCTGTTATTGGTGTCCCTGGTAAGTGACTATAACCATAGAAGTTGCGTAAATCTATGTGTGAGCTGCTCTCATTTTAAATTGTGACTGAAAATATTACATGCTGATCTGCAGATCACTGTTCTCACCGAATCAGCGATATAATTTGCTGAATTATAACGTCTTGAAATATCTCTGCGACTCTATTTTCTTTTGTCAGTTGAAAATAAACCTTTGTTTATAACTCACAGGCTCCTTTATATATTAAGTCCTAGCATTTAACGGAATATCGTGTATGTTAAATTAGGCCTCAGTGAAGGCAGATTCTCTGAAGTAATGTTCAGTGGCAGTGAAAGGAAAATCACACTGATTGTGGGTCCCTGAACAGAGTGGGATATCTGAATCTAGTGACCATATATTTCTGCATCTATTTGCTAGTTTAGACTTGTACTGAGTGTGGGTCACTGATCAGAGTGGGGTGCCTGGAACCAATCACGACATTTTTTACTGACAGTATCTGTTCATGTTAATTTGTACTAAGTATCGGTCAGTAAGCAGAGTGGAATCGCTGAAGGCAGTCACCATTTTTTACTGGGTACATCTGTCAGACTAGAACTGCGTTAAATGTAGGTCAGTACCAGAGTGTAATACCTGATCCAAGTGATAATGTAATACTGGGTGTATGGGTCAGGGTAGAATTGTGCCGACTGTAGGTCAGTAACTGGAATGAAATAAATTGTTTGTATTAGGAAATAATGTTTTTTTTATTATTGATGAGTGATCTCTTCATTCCATGGAGCTATCACTGTGTTTTGCCATTTGAACAGATTGACTACAGGAAGCGTTTTGATGTTGGTTGAATAAATGTGTTGATGAGTGTATGAAGTTAAATGTCTGGATATCGCTCCATTTTCTATTGAACTGCTCCAACAGAAATTGGTGTTAACCAGTTCCTGACATTTAAGCGCTCCAGCAGCACTCTGACGGTGTTCCAATCCTCTTCTTGTTTTTTTTTAATATAAGGCCATAAGACATTGGAGCATAAGCTTGTCATTCCGCCCATTGAGTCAGCTATGGCATTCAATGATATCACGGCTGATCTGATAATCCTCTACTCCACATTTATGCCTTTTCCCCAAAACCCTTGATTCCCTTACTCTTTTAAAATCTGTCTAACTCAGCCTTGAATGTAATTAATGACTCACTCCCTCCATCCCTCTTCGAGACATAGTGCCATAGATTCACCGTCCTCTGAGAGAAGAAATTCCTCCTCGTCTCCTGATTAAATTGCTGAACCCTTACCCTCAGATTATGCCCTCCTGTCCAAAACTCTACCACAACGGAAACAAGCTCTCATCGTCCAGCCTGTCAAGCCCCTAAGATTCACAGATGTTTCAAGAATGTGGCTTCTCATTCTGCGAAACTCCAATGAGTGCAGATCCAACCTACTGAACATCTCCAAAGATGAAATCGCTCCATACCTGGGATTAACCTAGTGAATCTTCTCTGGACTGCTTTCACTGCTAGTATATATTTCCTTAAATAAGGGGGTCAAAATTGTTCACAGTATTCTAAGTGAGGATTAACTCGTGCCTTTTATAGTTTTAGCATCATGGCACAAATTTATACGGCATTCTTTTTGAAATAAAGGACCTCATTTTGTTCAACTTACCTATTACCTGCTGAACTTGCGCGTTAGCATTTTGGTATTCATGTATGTGGACTCCCAAATCCCTCTGTTCTGCAGCTTTCTGCAGGCTTTCTCTATTTAAATAATACGCAGCTCCGCTGATCTTCGTGACAAAGTGCCTAACCTCACAATTTCTTACATTATATGCAATCTGCGAAGTTTTTGCCTAGTCACAACTTTTCTATATTCCCAAGTAGATTCTTTGTGTCATCCTCACCACCTGCCTTTTCACATATTTTTGTGTCATCTGTAAACTTGGGATAGTACATTCACTTCCCTCATCTAAGTCATGAATATAAACAGTAAAAAATTGTGACCCCAGTATTGATCCATGTGGCGCTCCAATACTTACAGGTGACCATGATGAAAATGCGGGCCACTAACACCCCCGCTCCCCGCCACCGCCTCATACGCACTATCCCAGCTCCCTGTCTTCTTTTAGTTAGCCAACCCTTATCCATGCTAATATAGTACCCGCAATACTATGGGCTCTTACCTTATTAAGCAACCATATGTGTGGTACATTATTGAATGCCTTTTTGGGAATACAATATTATTACACCTACTGTTTCCCCCTTAATCATTCTGCCTGTTATCTCCTCAAATAATTATAATAGATATGTCAGGCATGATTTCCCCTTCATGAAGCCATACTCAATCTGCTTGATTGTAAGGTGCATTTTTAATTGATCTGCTATTACATCATTTCTTATTCAGGAAGGGAGGGAGGGGCCAACAAGGGAGCTACAAGTCAGTCAGTCGAACCTTAGTGGTGGGGAAATTTTGGAAGAAATTCTGAAAGCCTGAATTAATCTACACTTTGGGAGGCATGGATTAATCAACAGCAGTCAGCATGGTTTTGTTAAAGGGAGGGCATGTCTGATCAACTTGATTGATTATTTCGCAGTGGTACGCAGGTGTGGAGATGGGGGCAATGTATTTGACGTAGTCTAGTTGGACTTCAGCAGCGCATTGGATAAGGTCCCTCATGGGAGACTGATAACTAGACCATAGTTTCCAAATTCCAAGGCAATTTGGAAAACTGGATCTAGAATTGGCTGAGTGGCAGGAAGCAAAGCCTGATGGTCGAGGTGTCTATCTGACTGAATGCCTTTGTCCAGTGGGGTTCCAAAGGGATCGGTGTTGGGTCCTAGCTGCTTGTGGTATATATCAACAATTTAGACTTGAATGTTGGAGGGTTGATGAGGAAGTTTGCTGTCCACACGAAAATTGGTGCGGTGATAAAAAGAGAGGAGGGTAGCCTTTGGTTACAGGAAGATATAGGCAGGCTGGTCAATCGGGCTGATCAGTGACAAATGGAATTTAATCCAGATAATTGTGAGGTGATGCACTTGGGCTGGATAAGCAAGACACTGGAATATTCGATGAATGGACGGGCCTTGGGAAGTGCCGAGAATCAGAGTGACATTGATCTCCATATCCACTGGTCCCTTAATGTCGCGGGAAAGGTAGATGAGATGGTTAAGAAAACATATGGGATAATTGCCTTTATTAGCCAAGGCATAGAATATAAGAGCTGGGAGGTTATGCTGGAACTGTATAAAACGCTGTTTAGGCCAAAGCTAGTGTATTGTCTGCAGTTCTGGAATTCACATTATAGGAAGGATGTCATTGCAATAGGGAGAGTGCAGAGGAGAATGACCAGGGTGTTGCCTAGGTTGGAAAGTTTTAGTTTTGAGGAGAGAGTGTACAGACTGTTTTTCCCCCTGGAGCAGAGGAGATGGAAGGGAGCGGGGGGGGGAGCGGTGGGGGCGGGTTGTTGCGTGTGGGGGGGAGGGGGGGGGCTGGGCGGGGGCATAGATTTAACATAAGGGGCAGGAGATTTGTCGGGTGTATGTGAGGAAGAATCTTTTCATCCAGATCATAGCGGGATTCTGGAACTCACTGTCTGAAAGCGTGATAGATGCAGAAGCCCTCATAACATTTAACAAGAATTTGAATGTGCACTTGCGATGCCATGGCATACAAGGCTATGGGTCTAGTGTTGGGAAATTTCATTAGGATAGTTAGGTGCCTGTTTGTCCGGCGCAGACTCGATAGGCCAAAGGGCCTTTTCCTGTGCTTTAGAACTCTATGACTCTATGAATCTATGAAATCCTTTATCATAGACTCTAACATTTTCCCAATGATAGATGTTAAGCTTACTGGCCTATGGTTACCTGCCTTTTGTCTCCCTCCTGTTTGAATGAGGGCATTACTTTGACAAACTTCCGATCTTCTGGGAGTTTCCTGAATCTAGGAATTCTTGGAAGATTACCAGCAGTCCATCTACTACTGTGTAGCTACTCGGTTTAATGTCCTAGAATGCAAACACTCAGGTTCACGAGACTTATCAGTTTCAGCCCCAATAGTTTCACTCATACTTTTTTCTCTATTGATAGTTATTGTTTCATTTCCTCCCCCCATGTTCCACCTGATTATTTACCATTTTTTGGAATGCTATGAGTGTATTCTACCGTGAGGACTGATAAACAATATTTATTCAACTCTTCTGCTTTTCCTGGCTCCCCATTATTATTTCCACACCCTCATTCTCTAAAGGGTCAAGGATCACTTCGGCCTCTCTTTTCTTTTTATATTAAAAAATATATACTACTGTCCGCTTCTATATTAATTGCTCGTTCACCATCAGCGTTTCATTAGACCCACTTTATTATATTTTTGGTCGTATTTTATTGGTTTCTAAATATTTCCTAAAGCTCAGGTTTATGACTAATCTTTGTCATGTTGTTCGTTTTATTTTATTTCAATTTGTTTCCATCCTTAAATTCTTTGGTTAACCATGTTTGGTGTATGTCCTTCCAAGAACCCTTCTTACTCACAGGGATAGATTTTTGTTGCGAGCCAAGAATTATTTACTTAAACGTCTGCTATTGTTCATTAAGTATCTTTTCTGCTAAACTCCTTTCCCAGTCCACTCGAGCCAAATTTGCCCTCATTTCTGTGTAATTACCTTTTTGTAAGTTTAACACAGTTGTGTCGGACCAATCTTCACTCTCAATTTGAATGCTAAATTCTAGCACTTTATGTTCCCTGCTTCCGAGGGGTTCGTTTTCTCCGAGATAATTTACTAAAGATGACTCATTCCACAGAAACAGATCCAAAGTTGCCCGCTCCATTGTTAGATCGACAGCAAATTATTCTAGGAAACTGTCCTGGATAAACTGGATGATTCCCTTGCTCATGGCTACCTCTGCCAATTTTATTTTCCCAAACCACATTAAGATTAAGCTAACCCATGAATAAGGTATTGTCTTTTTTACATGCCCACATTATCCCTGATATATTCTCTGCCCTCCAGTATAGCTACTGTTAGGCAGCCTATAGACGGCTCCCACCGGTGTCTCATTCCACATTATTTATTAACTCTACCCATGTGGATTTTACATCCTCCAAAGCAAAATCATTTATTGCTACTGTACTTGTTCCATCTCGTATTAACAAAGCTACCCCAACACCCTCTTCTTCCTGCCAGTACTTTCGAAAATCACATTGCCCTGAATGTTTTTGTCCCAGATTTGGACCTCTCGTGATCACGTCTCCCTAATGTCAATGTGATAACACCAATTAACCTCTATTTTGCAGTTAATTAATTTATTGTATTTACTGAATACTATGAGCATTTCATTAAAGAGGCATCAATTTTGACTTTTAACCATTTTGTACCTTTAACGATATGTTCTGCTGGTTTTCTTTTTTAATGTTTAAACATTCTGTCCATTCCTCTCATATTCAAGGCATCGATATCTAAAAAGCTGACCTGCAATGCTGTCATATTATTTTCCTTTGTAATTCTACTTTACCGCGCTCCAGCTTCCCCAACTGCAATTAAATTTACAAACGATCCTTTGATCCCTCGTTATTTAATTCGGCAGGACACCTGTCCCTGCACAGTTCAAGTGAAGCCCGCCCCACCAGAACAGATCCCTTCTAGACCAGTGCAGGTGCCAGTGCCCCTTGTACTGAAACCCATTCTTCCCACAACAAACTTTGAGCCAAGCATTTATCTCCTTGACTTTATCGTATTTCAGTTTGCCCATGACTCAGTTAGTAACCCCAAGATTATTACCTTAGATGTTATGCATTTTACTTTAGCTCCTAACTCTTCGAATTCTTTCAGCAGAATCTCCTTTATGCTCCTTTCAACGTCGTTGGCGGCAACGTTGTGAACTAAACTAGATTTCTCCCCTCCACTTCAAATTCCTCTCCAGCTCTTAGGAGGTTTCCATAACCCTGGCACGGGGCAGGCAACACAGTCTTCGGGAGTCGTGCTCACGGCTGCAGAGAACAGTATCTATCCTACCAAATATACTGACCCCTAACATCACAAAGTCAATGGCTCCCTGTAACACAGTCCCATGGTCAGTTCGCTCATCGTCTCTGCAGGCCCGCCCTTGTCCACACAGCTTGACAGAACCAAGCAACTGTTGGTAGTTGCAGGCGCCGAGGCTCCTCTAACGCGACCCCCTGGGTCTGGATACCAAATTCCCTTGCAGTTACACCCTCTTGTCCCTGATCACAGACCAAATTTGAATGACCTAATCTGCGGGAAAAGAACACCTCTTGAAGCAAACTGTCCACGTAACTTTCCCCTCCTTGATTTGGAGCAACGCCTGAAGCTTGGACATCAACTCCTTAACTTGGATCCAAAGTTCCTCGAGCTGCAAACATTTACTACAAATCTGATCGTCCTGTGTCACTTTAGTTACAAGCAACACCCACATGCTCTATCAGCAACACAGCAGTCGTCATGCCATCGCGGTCGAAATTAATTAATTAGTTAATTGATTAATCCACTATCCCTGTTCTTCACACATGAAGAATCCCCCGCTCTTTATGTTTTATTGTAGTTTTAAAAAAAAACTAGTGTCGACCTTATACTTCAGAAGCCATTTCTTAAATTTGGTAAGGATAGACAACAGACCTAAGCACAAACAAAACGCCTTACCTTCTCTTCAAAGGCTACAGATACCCACCAAGCAGCTGTTCTCTGCACTTTTTTCTCTCTCGTGCTCCATAAAGATCTATCACCTCTATCCCCACACTCCTTATTGGTCTATCTTTACTGTATGCCCCAAAAATATTTTGGAGGGCAAGTAATGAGGATCATTTAAAGAGCCTATATGGAGATATAGAGTGAGTGGGCAAAAACTTGACAGGAGGAAAATAACGTGGGAAAATGTGAGGTTACGCGCTTATTGGTATGAAGAACAGAGGAGCTGAATAATATTTAAATGGAGAAAGACTGTAGAATGCTGCAGCACAGAAGGATTTGGGAGTCCTCGTGCATGAATCCCCAAAAATAAAATACATTTTCAGCAGGTGTTGGGGAAGGCAACTGGAATGTTGGCGATTATTTCAATGGGAATGTGGTATAAAAATTGGGAAGTCTTGCTACAACTGTACAAGACATTAGTGACACCTAAATTACTCTCAACTGTTTTGGTCCACTTATATAAGGAAAATATACTGAATTTAGAGGCAGTACAGAAAAGTTAACTTGATTCATCCCTGGTATGGAGAGATTTTTTTATGTGAAGTAGTTGGACAAGTTGGCCCTTTGGTCATTGGAGTTTAGAGGAATGAGAGGTGACCATTTTGAAACGAAAAGCATTCTTAGGGTTCTTGACAGGGTAGATGCTGAAAGGTTGTCTCGACTTGTTATAGAGTCGAGGGCAAGAGGGCCTAATCTAAGAATTAGGGTTGGCCTATTTAAGGCAGGGGTCAGGTGGAATTATTTCTCTTAGATGGTAGTTAATCTGTGGATTATTTAATGCTGAGGCCTTTAAAAGATGCGTCGTTAAAGATATTGAAGGCTGAGGAAGACGGATTTTTAATGAGCAAGGCAATGAAGGTTTATGGCGAAAGGAAGGAAAGTGGAGCTGAGGGTTATCAGTTCAAACACGATCTATTTGAGTGATGTAACACAAACGATGGGCCCAATGGCCAACTTTTCCTCATCGGCCTCATGGCATTTTGGTCTTATGCGCTCCCCTCTCTCTCTCCACGCTCATTAACGCCCTGTGGCCTCTCTCTCCGCTCTCAAATGCTCTCTCCCTATTGGTCTACCCTGGCGAATGTCCGACAGTGGATAGGGTTTATTCCTGGAGAAATTTCGATATGGTGAGGTCTTGAAGTTGTTTTGGGTCGATCCAGGAAAAAGTATGCCCTGGAGAAGAGCTGAACTTGGCCAAGGCTTTTATTTTCCTGACAAGGGTGTCTTCTTGAGCGTTTCAAAACCTAGGGATCTATCCCTGGAATAGGGGTGACTGGGAAAAATTTTTAACTGTGACATTAACGGAAGTGAATGACGTGGTCCTAACACGTGAGTGCCTATTCCCTTATGGAATGTGAGCTGGGGAGAGTCCGAATCTGGAGAGCAACTATTACTGGGAATTACATGCCCATGGGAGTGTCCAGATCTGGAAAGGATCTCTTCCTTGGAATATGGGAACATAGGAGCAGGAATAGGCTATTAGGTCAGCATTCCTGTGAAGTGTGCAATGGGGATCTCAAAACTTGGCTTGGTTTGTATCCCCACATGCCTCTCCCCTAGTGAAGGCCTGCACATGGGCAGGCTCTTCTCATGGGTCGTGTGAGACAGAGGACCTTCTAATGCTGGAGAGGATATGTTCCTGGAAAACAGAAAATGCACTTGAAAGTTCTGAAACTAGGCAGTGTGTATTTCTGGGTAGAGAGTGTGCAATGGAGGTTCGGAACCTGAAGTGGGAGCATTCATGAGAAGTGTGTGCCCTGGCGGGTGTGTCTGAACCAGGAGAGAGGCCATTCCTGAGAATGGATTGATATGAGGAATATTTGAAACAGGACGGCTCAAATACTGGGATGTCTGTAACTTGGGAAGGCTCTGGATCTGTAGAAATTCAGATCCAGGGAAAAGTGTGATGTGGGTGGTGGGTTTGAGGGGGGGGGGGCGTGGTGGGTGGGGGGGGGGGTGGGGGGGCGGGGTTGTGTTCTGCATTGTGTGATTTTGTGCTCCTGTGAAGAGTTTTCCCCGTGGAGAGACTGAAACTGGAGAGGGTTCATCCCTGGGAAGAGTTTTCCCTGTGGAGGGTCTGAAATTGGAGGAGGAATTTTACTGAAAAGAGTGTGACCAGGTTATTTTTGAAAGATATATCTTGATATTCCTCAGCAGTGCGGGACCTGGGGAGTTATCGAACAAGAAGATCGTCTATTCCCGGAATGAATGTGAACTGGGGAAGGCCCAAAACTGGAGAGGTCCATTATGTGCAAAAAGTGTGCACTGTAGAATGTCCGAATGTGGATACGGTCAATTACTGCCAAGAATGTGGCCTGGTGAGGCCCTGAACCTGGAGAGGGTTCACACCAGGGAAGCTTGTGCTATGGGCATTTCCCACTCGAGGAGAGGGTCTATTCCTGGGAAGAGTGTGCTATGGGTATGGTCTGAAAATGGAGAGGTTATATCCCTGGTACAGTGTATTCCTCGGATTGCTTCCAAAACTGAAGAAGGTCTATTCCTGGGAAGATTGTTTCATAAGGATTGAGCAATCCTGGAGAGAGATTCTGTTCTGGGGAAAAGTGTGTCGTGGTAAATGTGAGGCCGGATAGTGTAGGCTCGCGGGAAGAATTTGCTGTCTGGCGTTTGGAGCGTTTCCAATCTTGGGAAGCGCGTGCCCTGAGGAATGTCCAATCATGGTTAGTGTATATTCCTAAGAAGAATGTAACCTTGGGAGCGTCCGATCTCAGAATAGGGTCTACTCCTGGAATGAATGTGACTTGGTAAGCGTCCGAACCAGATCAAGGTCTATTCCTGGATTGATTTTGACCTGGGGAGAGCCTGATCCTGAAGAGGCACTATTCCTGGGGAGAATGCGATCTACGGAGGAACAGACATGGAGATGAAAGGCTTCTAGGAAGAGCATTAGATGCTGAGGGAACAAATCTGGAGCAGAAGCATTCCTGGGGTGGTGCACTGCTAAAGTTGCCTACCTGGAGGGGAACTATTACAGAAAAGTGTAGTGCAGTAGACTTTCTAGGCCGGGAAAGGGTCTGATACTGAATCTGATCCTGAGTCTTATCCTGAGCATTACTTACTTAGCGCTCAGTGCTGGAGAGGCTCGTTTCCTGGGATCATTATTTTTCATTTAGGGGGTGTGGCCTTTGCTTGCTTGGACAGCATTTATTTCCCAGCCCTAGTTGACCTTGAGACGATGGTAGTGAGCTGCATTCTTGAACGGCTGCAGCTCACGTGGTGCTGGCGCGCTCAAGTGCTATTCGGAAGAATGTTCCAGGGTTTTGAGCAACTGCCAGTGAAGGAACAGCGATACATTTCAAGAGAGAAAAATGAGTGATTTGGAGGAGAACTTCCAGGAGTTGGCATTCCCATCTATCTGCTGGTCTGGTCCTTCTGGATGGTAGCGGCCGCTAGTTGGGACGGTGCTGCCTAAGGACCCTTGGTGAATTTCTGCAGTGCATCTTGTAGATGGTGCAGACTGCTGATACTCAGCATCGATGTTGAAGGGAGTGAATGTGTGTGGATGGGCTGCCGAACCAGCCGGCTGTTTTGACCTGTATGTGGCGAAATTATTGAGTGTTGTGGGAGGTGCACTCAGCCAAGCAAATCGGGAGCATTTCATCTCTCTCGAGAATTGTGCCTTGCAGATGGTGGACAGAGTTTGGGGAGTTAGGAGGAATTTTATTCGCAGGATTCCTATCCTACGACCTGCACTTGTAGGTACAGTGTTTATTAGGCTAGTCCATTGCAGTTTCTCATCAACAGTTACCCTCACGGATTTGATATTGGAGCTTTCATAGATATTAATTTCATTGAATGTCAAGGGGCGATGGTTAGAAAGCCTCTTGATGGAAATGGTAACTAAAACACTTGTATGGTGCGAAGGTTGCTTGCCCGTGTGTCTGGATATTGTCCAGGGCGAGCTGCATTTGGGCATGGACTGTTTCAGTATCTGGAGTGTCGCGAATGGCGCTGGACATTTTTCAATCGTCAGCGAACATTCCCTGTCGGACTTTATGGAGGAACGAATGTCATTGATGAAGCAGTTGAGGATGGTTGGATCGAGGACACTACACTGAGGAACACCTGCAGTGATGTCCTGGAGCGGCGTTGACTGACCTCCAACAACCTCAACCATCTTCCTTTGTGATCAGCTTGACACCAAACAGCCGGGATTAATCCCCTTAATTCCCATTGACACTCGTTTAGCGAGGACGCTTTGATGCTGGTCAGAATTAATCCTCCAAAACAGATTCAATCAGACACTTCCAGGATTACAAAAGATATTAAAATTAACATTGTCCTGCCACTGACGTCAAACTAACTGGTCTTTAGTTATTATTTTATCTATTGCTCCATTCGTAAATGTTGCATTTACATTTCTTGTGCCCCAGCCTGCAAATTTATTCTCTACCACCTCCCTGCCCCATTTCTCCTCAGGTCCTTTTGTTGTCCTAAAATCCTATCCTTACTGTCTGTGTCTGACATGGAGAATGTATCGTCATTAAATTCCATTCTCTTCTCCCTTCTCTCTCTGACAGTTAATTTACTGGGGATTGTGATCCTGTGCCGAGGAAAGTGTGGCCTCTCCACCTGCACCACTCGTTACCTGGTGGCCATGGCAACGGCGGATCTATTGGTCATTATCACTGACCCCATACTGACCCAGGTCAATTATTTTTATTTCCCAGTGACTTTCCTGGACTTCACTCCTGTGTGTAGTGTTTGTGCTGCCCTGCTGGCTGCAGCCATGGACTGTTCTGTCTGGTTCACCGTCATTTTTTCCTTTGATCGGTTTGTGGCCATTTGTTGCCAGAATCTGAGAACAAAATATTGCACCGGGAAAACTGCGGCTGTGGTTCTAGTGACAACTGGCATCCTGCTCTTTTTTAAAAATATCCCCTGGTACTTTACACTGGAACCTGGAATGATAATCGACAATGTACCACAGGGATGTCAGACAAAGCTAAGCTATTTTACTGATCCCGGATGGATTGGGTTTTCCTGGCTTGAGAAGCTTTTAAACCCATTGTTCCCATTCAATTTAATTCTGCTGATCAACGCTCTGACAATCAGATACATTGTAGTTACAGGTCGAGTCCGTAAGGCACTGAGGGTTCAGAGTAAGGGAGAGAATCACAGTGACCCAGAGATGGAAAGCAGGAGGAAGTCAATGATTTTACTCATTACAATATCTGGCACCTTCATAATCCTGTGGTCAGTGTATGTTGTAAAATTCCTTTCTTATGATCTGAAAGAAGCAGCTTACCTCACCTATTCTGGATATATATTACAACAAGTCGGATTTATGCTGCGGAGTTTAAGTTGCTGCACAAACACATTAATCTATGGGGTGACTCAGTCCAAGTTCAGAGAGCAAATCAAGGATGCAGTGAAATATCCAGTTACATCAGCTATTCAATTCATAAAGACACACCTGACTGCATGACGCCTCAGCCAATCAAAGAGCTCCGCCCGCTGATGGACAGCTGAGTGTGCCAACCAGGGAAAACAGCTCCACAACTGACAGACGCGGCAGACAATGGGGCAGCATTACGCTTTAACCCACAGGCACCCCAGCCATTAAGGAAACGCCGCTGGCTGACTGACAGCTACCTGAACCATTCAAGGTGACCTGCTGGCTGATTGACAGTCGCTTCATGAAATCAGGGATTGTGATTCACCATATTGACCACAGTCAAATTGTCCAGTCAGGACGTCCTTCCATTATGCCAACAGAGGTTCAGCCAAACAAGGGTGGTGCTGTTGTTGTGAAAGTGTATTTCTGAACTTGCTGCATTCCATTTTCTCAGGTCCAACCCCGACTTTGTCATTATACTTGCTGACAAGTGTGGTCCTGTCGTTGTCTGGCGCACCCACCTCTACCTCGCAGAGGCTGAATGTCAACTCAAAGACTATTACTCCTACCTCCCCCGGACCATGAACCCACCACTGAACATCTAGCCATTATTTTCCAGGACTGTCACTGACCTTATCTCCTATGGAGATCTTCCCTCTGCAGCTTCCAAACTCATGATCTCCCAACCTCGGACGACCCGCTTCTACCTGATACCCAAAATCCACAGTCAGGACTGGCCCGGCAGACCGATCGCATCAGCCTGTTCCTGCCCTACGGGACTAAATTCTTGCTATCTTGACACCATTCTCTCGCCCCCTGTCCAGTCTATTCCGACCTACATCAGCGACTCCTCTGACGCCCTATATCATATCAGCATTTTCCAGTCCCATGGCCACAACCGCCTCCTATTCACCATGGGCTTCCAATCCTTCTACAGCATAATTCCCCACCGGGATAGTCTGAGGTCTTTCCGCTTCTTTCTCGAACAGAGGCCCGAACAATCCCCATCAACGACCACTCTCCTCCGTCTAGCTAAACTTTTTCTCTCACTGAACAATTTCCCCTTCAACTCGTCTCACTTGCTTCACATAAAATGTGTAGCCCTGGTTAGCAACATGGGCCCCAATTATGCCAGTCTCTTTATGGGGTGTGTGGAACATTCCTTGTTCCAGTCCTACTCAGGATCCCTCCCACAACTCTTTCTCCAGTACATCGATGACTGCTTCGGTGCTGCTCCATGCTCTCGTCTGGACCTCGAAAAAATGATTAATTTTGCTTCCAATTTCCGCTCCTCCATCATTTTCACATGGCCCATCACTGACACTTTCCTCCCCTTCTTTCACCTCTCTGACTCAATTTCTGGTGTTAGAAAGTCCACCAATATTTATCACAAGCTTACCGACTACCACACCTGCCTCCACTACATCACAACACTCCCGGTTCCCTGTCAGGAGTCCAACCCATCCTTCCACTTCCGTTGCCTCCGTCGCTTCTATTCTGAATATGACAATTGCCAAAACAGTTCCTCTGACATTTATCCTCTTCTCCTTAACCGAGGTTTTCCACCTATGGTGGATGACAGGGCCCTCAAACCTGTTCGGCTCATCTCTCGCGGATCAACCCTCACACCTCCCTTTCCCTCCCAGAACCACGATAGGGTTCCCCTTGTCCACAATTATCACCCCACAAGCCTCAGCATTCAAAAGATCATCCTCCCCCATTTCTGCCAAATCCAGTATGATGCTACCATCAAACACATCTTCCCTTCAGCAGCTCTGTCAGAATTTCATAGGGAACATTCCCTCCGGGACACCCTGTTCTAGTCCACCATCAACCAAAGCACCTCAAACCCCTTTGACGGCCCCTTCCCATTCAAACGAAGAAGGTGCAACACCTGCCCCTTTACTTCCCCCCTCCTCTCCGCCCAAGGGCTCAAACAATCCTTTCAAGTGAAGCAGCATTTCACTTGCACTTTCCTCAATTCGGTCTATTGCATTCGCTGCTCCCAATGCGGTTTCCTCTACATTGGAGAGACCAAACGCAGATTGGGTGACTGCTTTGCTGAAAATCCTTCCGTCTATCTGGATTCATAACCCAGACCTCCCTGTCGCTTGCCATTTCAACACTCCACCCTGCCCTCATGCTCCCATTTCCATCCTTGGCCTGCTGCAATGTTCCAGTGAAGCTCAACACAAGCTCGTGGAATATCACCTCATCTTCCAATAAGGCACTTTGCAGCCTTTCGGATTTAACATTGAGTTCAAGAACTTCAGATCATGAACTCTGTCCCCCATACCCACCCCCTTTCCGATCCCGCATTTTCGAATAATATATATATATTTAATTATATATATAATTTTTATACGTGGTTTTCGTTTCCCACCTTTTCTATTATTTTTAAATGTATTTCAATTCGCTGTTTTATCTCCATATTTTTGCCCATTTCGATCCCTTCCACCTGCCCTACCCCCACTAGGGTTACCTGTCACTTGTTCATCCTGCTTTCTACGCTTAATGTCACCATTAGCACATTTTATATTTAATATCACCATCGTCAACACCCCTTTTTCCTTTTGTCCATGACATCTTTGGCAATCTCTCCTTTGCCTCCACCGATCACTGGCACTCTATCGAGCTCTACCTGTCCCACCCCCCAAAACAAGCTGGTATTTCATTTCATTTCTAATTTTCCTTAGATCTGATGAAGAGTCATACGGATTCGAAACGTTAACTGTGTTCCTCTGCGCAGATGCTGTCAGACCTGCTGAGTTTTACCAGGTATTTTTGTGTTTGTTGCAGCCAAAGATGAATCGTCATCTGCTGCCTGATGGACTGTTCAGCCAATCAGTCCATTCCGACCGCCGGCTGACAATAGCTTCATCCAGTCACGCTGCTGATACCAGTGTCTCCAGGTCGCTTACCCAATCAGCGCCATCGGAAGTTTCAGCCCGTCAGGGAGCTGCATGAACCAATCAGCAAGCTCTGACTGCTGACTAACCGAACTTCAACCAATCCGCAATCCCAAGCCAATTCCCGCCCTCTCGCGCCAAGTGTCGCCCAATCATAGAATTCAATCTTTGACTGACAGCTCCTGAAACAAATGGTGACTCCCGAAAATGTGTCAGACATCAGCCGTGTGTGATTGGTGCGTTTCAGATTCAGAGTGGCAGCTATAACATCCAATCAGAGAGAGGCGACAGCCCCAGAAATTCCTCAGGGAATGAAAATTCCGCTAAAAACCCGACCAATAGCCGAGTGCCTTGCTCAGCTCAGTGAAGCCTATCAATGCCCACTTTGTGAATGACCGTAGCGTAAACCAATGGGTGAACTTCTTGCATATCATTTGTGACCATTCGAAATGTGACCCTATTCTTCTATTCCTGCAATGCCGCCACCTACCAACAGCCATGACGTCATGACGCTCGGTTCTGGCAGGCGGGTGTGCAAGAATCCTGCAATCAGAGCCGCACTGAGAATTACTGCAGTAATTACTGCGGTCGGGTGTGCAAGAATCCTTCACCAGAGCTGCACTGAGAATTACTGCAGTAATTACTGCAGGCAGGTGTGCAAGGATCCTTCAAGCAGAGCCGCACTGAGAATTACTGCAGTAATTACTGCGGGCGGGTGTGCAAGGATCCTTCAAGCAGAGCCGCACTGAGAATTACTGCACTAATTCTAATTAATTCTAATACTGATTCTCATTAAAGATGTAACCGGATGGCAGAAATTCGGAGGGTAAAGAATAAGGAAAACAGGGAAGAGGAAGGATGAAATTAAATCGCTGAATCACAGAACCTTAACCAAATAGACGACCGCCATTTGGCCCATCGTGTCTGTACGGAGGCCCTGAATGAGCGACTCACCTAGTGTTGCTCTTTCGCTTTCTCTCCACAACCCTACATCTACACTTTCTTCATTTACAGATAACAATTTAATTGCCTAATGAATGCTTCATTTGAATCTGCCTCCACCAGGCTCTCAATCACTGTGTTCCTATTGCTAACAACTAGCTGTGTGAAAAGTAAAATTTATATCGTCAATGCTTCTTTATCGAATTACTTCAATAATGAGCCCCCTCACCCTGAACAGTTTTATGAAAAGGAACTGTTTCCCCTTTTTAAATCTAGATCACTGATGGCTGTGAATACCTCTGTCATATCTCCTCTCAGCCGTCTCATCTCCAAGGAAATCAATCCTAACTTCTCCAAATTATCTTCAAAATTTAATTTCCTCAAAGCTGGAACCATGCTCGTGAATTTTATTTGTATTCTATACGTTAACATCACATTCCTTGCTTAAGTATAGCACCAAGGACTTGAGATATCATATCAATTGAAGTCCGAACTAGCGATTTATACAAGTTGAATGTAACGTTGTTCCTGTACTCAACTTTCCGATAAATACAGCCTTAGACACTTTATGATTTAATTACTGATTTCTGAAACTACCCTGGCACCTTCAATGACTTCTCACTCTGCTCTTTCCTCCTTCGGAGATGTATCCTTTATTTTATGCTGTCCCTATTCATGCTCTTGCTACCAAAATGAATCATTTCACATCTCTCTGCAGTAAAATTCATCTACCACCTGCCCACCCATCCACTAACTTGTTCGTGCCCTTTTGAAATACAATACTATCCTCCTCACAGTTCAGAATTCTTCTGGTTTAATTGCCTATCAGGTCCAATACAGAATTAACTTTATTTTCTCCCTATGTAATGTTTTCAAGCCCAATACAACAATTAGTTATGACTTCATTTCCGGTGTATTAATTATCATGTCCAATTCACGAATTACAGTATATATACTCTTTAGTGTGTCGGCTGGCAAGTTGACTTTTACAAGTAGGATCGAACGTTACATCCGGTGGGTCATTTATCATGTCCAATATAACAAACACAAACAATTTATTCCTCTGCATTGGGTATAGAGCCCAACTTAGCAGCTAAATATCAGTTCATAGTATGGTTTACAATTTATGCTACTTATTTAATGTATGTCTGTTTGCATGCGTGTGTGTGCGCGGAAGGTGAGTCTGCATCTGTGTATGTACCTGCCTGTCTTTTCGCCTGTGTGTGTGTGTATGTGTGCTTATACATTTGTTTATGTTTGTGTGTGTGAGAGAGGGAGAGGGGGAGAGTGCGAGGGTATTTGCATGTGTTTGTGTCTGTGCGCACATGTGTGTGTGTGCACGTGAGAGGCAGAGAGAGAGAGAGAGAGAGAGATTATTCTTGCAGCACACGCTATTATTATTTCTGAAATATCATGTTATTGTTCTGCAGTGCCGTCAGTCTGATCACTGTGTTAAAAAGTACAAGGCAGCGCTTGTAATTAAATAAGAATTATAAACCTAACCACTTTGTAAGTGTTTTTAAAAATATGAGAATAATGCATGCTGTGTCAAAAGAGATTGAAGGTTTCTACACTTTATATCAAAGTGGAACAGTCATGTACCACAATCAAAAAAATGCTGCAAAAACTCAGAAGGTCTGAAAGCATCTGTGCAGAGAAAAATAGAGTTAAAGTTTCGAGTACGTATGACTCTTCTCCAGAGCTGAGTTTTCCAAGCATTTCGTTTTATTATTTTTTCAGATTTCCAGCATGCGGAGTATTTTGCATTTCTGGAACAGACATGTACGCCACCTTAACATGTTTGATGAAAAAAGTATATATTATTTGGAAAATTAGGGTTTTACACAGTTTCTATTCTCCGTTTCCCATTTTGTCACAAACATTCATTGTGTACATTTCCTCCCGTCTTCACTCTCTCTTAAGCGTCTTAAACCTCTAAAGTTCAGTTCTGGCCTTAGCTCAATGACCTGAAATTGAAAGCCAGCAAGTTTTTAATAGAAATATAAGGAAATATTAAGGTCTTCAGCAGACAATGGTGTGTCTTATAAATGTCAGTTACAGGACTGGATTTAGACATGCCGAGACCCTGAGATATGCCAAGATCAAAACGGCCCATTCTATAAAAACATTCCTTAATAATTCTCACAGAAAGTGGACTGAGAATGTAGATCTGATAAATTTTATATTTGCAAATATGAAAAGTTAAAGGTACACAAACACATTGCAATGGCTCTAAAAGAACGTCTTACAAAACATTGGTTGGCCTTAGATGATAAATATAAATTAAAATGCTTTCACAATTTCTTAATTGGTAAAATTGGAAACGTTTACCAACACAAACAGAAAAACTGTTAGAGAAAACAGCAGCATATGAAGTCGAAGCGGTAAAACAACCTCCAGCATATCGGTTTGGACATCACATGAAGCTAAAAAAAAAACGTTTATTTCGTGATATTTGGATGCTAAATCATCGATGATGTCCTCAAAGTAGAAGCTATGGAATTTATCACTTCGATGCAAATGATGCTGAGGGCAGATCGCTGTCCTTGCAGCAAACTCTTGTCATATTCATGGAACTCAGTCCTGTAGAACTGAGCAGAATTTCTCAAGTAATTTTTAGTGAACGTGTGTCACTCTTACAAAGGTATATTCAATTCAAAGCTTCAAAAAACCTTCATCATTTGTATTTCCAAACGTACGTATTCAAAAATTTCGATATTTATCTTGTGTCCAGGAGACAAGGAATCCTTGTGCGCCTTGATCAGAGGCACAACTGATGCTGCGGTGCAGCTGGGGCCAGCAGGCTGTTGGTTATTATACACGTAATATGCAAGTTAAGCACTCAACGTGGGACACGGTTAAGCCAAAGAGAACAATAATGTGGATAGCAGTAAGGGCAAGTGAATGGAGACCTTCATTTTGTCTGAATTTAATATTTATCAATTGCTTTTTATGGTATTATGAAATTAACTACGCCTGCACAAATGCATGAACTCAATATGACTAGTAACTTTGTAACTATGTATATATGTGAAGAGTTTTTTTCCCATTAAAAAATGAATAATCAATATTTGTAATGTTGCTTGGCAGTTTCAGCCGATTGTGGCCAATTTCCGCTCTCCCAGCCCCCGCCGCCCGCTCCAGGCGGTTGAAAGCGTGAATTCGCGCCGGTCTGGAAGATGCACAGACCACATTTTCGAGTCTTAACAGGATGGAGGCCTGATCCTGCTGCTGGAAACTGGGAATGATTGAGAAATTTGAGGTAAATGGTTTCTTGCACACCACGTGGTATCGGTTATCTCAATCATGAACTTTGCAGAAGTTATAGCAGCATTCACACGGACCCTCTAGAAGTAGTTGCTTCACTCGTGTGGTCTCTCCCGCAGTAGTAACATCGCTTTTATAGTCTCTCCAGCAGTAGTCATATCGCTCGGATAGACTATCCAGCAGTAGTAACATCGCTCTGATAGTCTCTCCAGCAGTAGTCATAGCGCTCGGGTGGTCTCTCCAGCAGCAGTAGCAACATCGCTTTTACAGTCTCTCCAGCAGTAGTCATATAGCTCTGATAGACTCTCCAGCAGTAGTAACATCGCTCTGATAGACTCTCCAGCAGTAGTAACATCGCTCTGATAGACTCTCCAGCAGTAGTAACATCGCTCGGATAGACTCTCCAGCAGTAGTAACATCACTTTTACAGTCTCTCCAGCAGTAGTAACATCACTCGGAAAGACTCTCCAGCAGTAGTAACATCGCTCGGATGGAATCTCCAGCAGTAGTAACATCGCTCGGATAGACTCTCCAGCAGTAGTCATATCGCTTGGATAGACTCTCCAGCAGTAGTAACATCGCTCGGATAGACTCTCCAGCAGTAGTCATATCGCTTGGATAGACTCTCCAGCAGTAGTCATATCGCTTGGATGAACTCTCCAGCAGTAGTCATATCGCTCGGATAGTCTCTCCAGCAGTAGTCATATCGCTTGGATAGACTCTCCAGCAGTAGTAACATCGCTCGGGTGGACTCTCCAGCAGTAGGCATATCGCTCTGATAGACTCTCCAGCAGTAGTCATATCGCTCTGATAGACTCTCCAGCAGTAGTCATATCGCTTGGATAGACTCTCCAGCAGTAGTAACATCGCTTGGATGAACTCTCCAGCAGTAGTCATATCGCTCGGATAGTCTCTCCAGCAGTAGTCATATCGCTTGGATAGACTCTCCAGCAGTAGTAACATCGCTCGGGTGGACTCTCCAGCAGTAGGCATATCGCTCTGATAGACTCTCCAGCAGTAGTCATATCGCTCTGATAGACTCTCCAGCAGTAGTAACATCGCTCGGATAGAATCTCCAGCAGTAGTAACATCGCCCAGATAGACACTCCAGCAGTAGTAACATCGCCCGGATAGACTCTCCAGCAGTAGTAACATCTCTCGTATAGACTCTCCAGCAGTAGTAACATCGCCCAGATAGATTCTCCAGCAGTAGTAACATTGCCCGGATAGACTCTCCAGCAGTAGTCATATCGCTCGGATGGACTCTCCAGCAGTAGTCATATCGCTCGGGTGGACTCTCCAGCAGTAGCCATATCGCTCGGATGGACTCTCCAGTAGTAGTCATATCGCTCGGATGGACTCTCCAGCAGTAGTCATATCGCTCGGATAGATTCTCCAGCAGTAGTAACATCGCCCGGATAGACTCTACAGCAGTAGTAACATCGCTCGGATGCACTCTCCAGCAGTTGCAACATCGCTCTGATAGACTCTCCAGCAGTAGTAACATCACTCGGATAGACTCTCCAGCAGTAGTAACATCGCTCGGATAGACTCTCCAGCAGTAGTCATATCGCTCGGGTGGACTCTCCAGCAGCGGTTAGGTCGCTGAGGTGAACTCTCCAGAGAGGTAGAAATGAAGGGGGCCCCCCAGCAGTTATTAAGCTAAGACAAAACTTTCAATCGAGGGGTGAGTGAAGTGCAAACTGCATGCATCCAGGAGAGGCTACTCGCACAAGTCTCAGAAGCACACTGGCAAAGATCGATGCCTCCATGTGTGCATAGGCTTCCGGGTCACAGCGTCCCAGCCTGGGCTGCCTTCTTGAATGTTGGGAGTGTGCTCATGATTAAACACTAGGAAAAGCAATGAGAATAATCAAGTCCGGAGTGGAAAGTCCCGAACTCTCTCTCACACACAGACACACACAGATACACAAATACAAACTCAAACAATTACACGCACAATCACACACACACACACACACAGACGCAACAAAATAACACGCAACCGTACATATTCACTCGATTTCACACTACTATATTGTTATGTATTCTTTATCAAACACATGCACTATCTTGCCTGCACACAGTCACACTACCATACACTCACAATCGCCCACAAAAAATCACTCTCACAGACACCCATTCACAGACACATTCTCATTCATACGTTCAAATCACAAGCTCGCCCCATCTGACGCGATCAAAAAGCCACACGTTCACTGTCTCTCACAAACATGCACTCACACCAACATAGACTGACGTACACTCACACTTATCCACTCAGAATCACACTCACACACATTCTCACGAAATTACATGCTCACTCAATTCAACACTGTCCATATCACTTTCTCTCTCACAAAAACACACACACACACACACACACTCACAGACAGGCAGACACTCACAAATGATCTGTAAACTATTTTATTTCTCTCATACACACAGACATACACTCACTCCCTCACACCCATACATACAAGCACTCACACACATAATGTCACTCACACATTCACTTCCTCTCAGACACACACTCCCACAATCAAATGCCCCTTCAATATCGCACTGTCACAATGCCACACATTCGCTGTCTCCCTCATGCAATGAATTTAATTCACAACAGACTCGGACTCACATGCGTGCAGACACACTCCAACATGAACACACACAGTTTCTGTAACACATTCACAATATCATACACTCAATCTCTCACACACATTGACACTCTCACTCTCTATCTGTATCTCACTCTCTTTCTCTTTCTCTCTCTCTCTCTCTCTCTCTCACACACACACACAGATTCACATACCTACAAGCCCTCACAAAACGCTGTCATCTCTCACACTTGTACACACTCACATACTAATACACTTACAAACTCTCAGACAAGCATTCAAGTGGGTCAACAGACACACTCAAACACTCATTTTGACATAGTTACCCTCAGTCACACTCTCACTTCCACACACATTTACACTTTCTCTCAAATACTTTCAATGCCACACACCACCCCC